>NW_027253052.1:300000-600000 GCF_044704955.1 Pristiophorus japonicus | reverse complement strand
AAGTCACCTGTCACGGCCCACTAGATTAAAACTTGGACCAGCCAAGATCCTCTGCTGTCCCTAGTAAAAAACTGTGTACTGTTTGGGAACTGGGCCAGCATCCCCGCTGAAATGCAAGAGCTAATCAAGCCATTCCAGCGGCGAAAGGACGAGCTGTCCATTCAGGCAGACTGCCTGTTGTGGGGTAACCGTGTAGTGCTACCCAAAAAGGGCAGGGAGACGTTCATCTTGGATCTCCACAGGACACACCTGGGTATAGTAATGATGAAAGCGATAGCCAGATCCCACGTGTGGTGGCCCGTTATCAACTCTGAATTAGAGTCCTGTGTACGGTAATGCAGCGTGTGTGTTCAGTTGAGCAACACGCCCAGAGAGGCACCACTAAGTTTGTGGTCCTGGCCCTCCAGACCATGGTCGAGGATCCATGTCGACTATGTGGGCCCGTTTCTCGGTAAAATGTTCCTGGTGGTGGTGGATGCTTTTTCTCAATGGATTGAATGTGAAATAATGTCGGGAAGCACCGCCACCATCACTATTGAAAGCCTGAGGGCCATGTTTGCCACCCACAACCTGCCTGACATACTGATCAGTGACAACGGGCCATGTTTCACCAGTGCCGAATTTGAAGAATTCATGACCTGCAATGGGATCAAGCCTGTCACCTCGGCCCCGTTTAAACCAGCCTCCAATGGGCAGGCAGAGCGGGCAGTACAAACCATTAAACAGCGCCTTAAACAAGTCACAGAAGGCTCACTCCAAACCCGCCTGTCCCGAGTACTGCTCAGCTACCGCACGAGACCCCACTCGCTTACAAGGGTGCCCCCGGCTGAGCTACTCATGAAAAGGACACTTAAAACCAGACTCTCGCTGGTTCACCCCAACCTGCATGATCAGGTAGAGAGCAGGCGGCAGCAACAAAATGTCAACGATGGTCGCGCCACTGTGTCATGGGAAATCGATCTGAATGACCCTGTGTATGTGCTAAACTATGGGCATGGTCCCAAGTGGATCGCGGGCACGGTGATAGCTGAAGAAGGGAGTAGGATGTTTGGAGTCAAACTAGACAATGGACAAATTTGCAGAAAGCACCTGGACCAAATGAGGCTGCAGTTCACAGACTGCCCTGAACAACCCACAGCAGACACCACTTTTTTCGAGCCCACAACACACACCCAAAGGATCAACGACACCACACCGGACCAGGAAATCGAACCCATCAGGCCCAACAGCCCAGCAAGGCCAGACTCACCCAGCAGCCCTGCAGGGCCAACATCACGCCAGCCCAGCGAGGGCACAGCCAAAACTCCAGAACAGGCATTTGTACTGAGGCGGTCCAGCAGGGAAAGAAAGGCTCCTGACCGCCTCACCTTGTAAATAGTTTTCACTTTGACTTTGTGGGGGGAGTGATGTTGTGTATCTGTAAAGCATGCACTCACATGTTCCATCACCAGGGAGCGCATTCCCTGAAGTCCCAAGGGACCCCAGCAGCCCTTGGGAGCACTGTATATAAGCCGACCCCCAAGGCCTGTTCCTCAATCTGGAGTGTCTTAATAAAGACTGAGGTCACTGTTACTTTAACCTCCCTGTGTGCAGTCTCATCTGTGTTGGGAACACAATGCTATCCACTTTGAATATGCATCCACCACAACTAAAAACATCTTCCCCAGGAAGGGACCTGCAAAGGCTATGTGGATCCTGGATCATGGTTTCGACGACCTCGACCACAGACTCAGCGGCATTTCCTCTGATGCTTTGCTGAGCTGCATGCAAGTGTTGCACTGAGGCACACATGATTTCAGCTCAGAGTCAATTCCCGGCCACCACATATGAGACCTGGCAATGACTTTCATCATTACAATGCCAGGATGTGTGCTATGTAGCTCACGTACAAATTTCTCTCTCCCTTTCTTGGGCATAACAACACGATTACCCCACAGTATACAAACCGACTGAATAGACAGTTTGTCTTTGCGACGAATATAAGGTTTTGTCTCTTCGCACATTTGCTTGGGTATGGCAGACCAATCACCTTTGAGGATGCAACTCTTCACCACCGATAAAATACGGTCCTGACTGGTTCAGTTCTTAACTTGTTGAGCTGTGACAGGGGTTCCTTCACTCTCAAAAGTATCCATAACTAACAATAGGTCCACCAGTTGTGGCGTTTCCACCTCCGGTGTGGGCAACGGCAGACGGCTCAAAGCATCGGCACAATTCTCAGTGCCAGGTCTATGGCAAATGACATAATCATAAGCGGATAATGTCAGTGCCCACCTCTGGATGCGGGATGAAGCATTGGTATTAATACCTTTGTTTTCAGAGAACAGTGAACTGAACGGCTTGTGATCTGTCTCCAGTTCAAACTGAAGACCAAACAGGTACTGATGCATCTTTTTAACCCCATACAGAGGCTAGTGTTTCTTTCTCTACCATGCTGTAGGCTCTTTCCGCTTTAGACAAACTTTTTGAAACATATGCGACTGGTTGAAGTTTACCCGACTCATTAGCTTGTTGGAGTACGCAACCAATTCCATATGACGAAGCATCACAGGCCAATACTAAACATTTACATGGGTCATAATGTACCAGCAGCTTGTTGGAGCAAAGCTGATTAGCGGCTTTCTCAAAAGCTCTATCTTGAGACGCATCCCACACCCAGTTGTCGCCTTTTCTTAGCAGCATGTGCAGTGCTTCTAATAAGATGCTCAATTTAAGTAGGAAGTTACCGAAGTAGTTGAGAAGACTCAGGAACAAATGCAGCTCCGTCACATTCTGTGGTTTGAGTGCATTTTTGATGGCCTTGGTTTTCACGTCCGTGGGCTTGATGCCGTCAGCAGCAATTTTCCTCCCCAGGAATTCGACCTCTGGTGCCATGAAGACGCACTTTGAGCGTTTCAGCCTGAGTCCCACTTTATTCAGACGATGTAGGACCTCTTCCAGGTTGTTCAGATGTTCCTCGGAGTTATGACCTGTGATCAGGATGTCATCGAGGAACATGATGGTTTCGGGAACGGACTTCAGTAGACTCTCCATGTTCCTCTGAAATATTGTTGCAGGCGAGCGAATTCCAAAAGGGCACCTGTGATAAATAAAGAGTCCTTTGTGCGTTTTAATGCACATAAGTCTCTTCGACGTCTCAACCAGCTCCTGTGTCATGTAGGCTGATGTCAAGTCCAGTTTGGTGAACCTCTTCTCCCCGGCTAGCATTGCAAAACAAGTCATCAGCCTTCGGTAACAGGTACTGATCCTTTTTCGAAACCCTGTTGATCGTTGCATTGTAGGACTGTGCCATCACTTTTCAGCACAGGAATAATGGGGCTGCCCCATTCATTAAACTCAACCGGTGATATGATCCCTTTAAGCTGGAGTCTGTCCAGTTCGATTTCAACCTTCTCCCTCATCATATACAGAACTGCCCGAGCTTTATGATGGACGAGTCTTGCATCCGAGTCCACGTGGATCTGGTCCTCGGCTCCCGTGAAGTTGCCGATGCCTGGTTCGAACAGCGAGGGGAACTTGCTCAGTCCTTGGGCACATGTATCGTCCTCTGATGACAACGCCTTGATGTCATTCCAGTCGCATCTGATTTTTTTCAAACCAGTTCCTGCCGAACAGCATTGGGCCATTGCCTGGGACAATCCATAACTCGTGAACTGCACCGTCATAAGACACTTTAATTGTGGCGCTTTCAATCACCGTTATGAGTTCCTTGGTAGACCTGCGCAACTTGGCATTGACTGGGTTCAGCCTGGGCCTCACAGCCTTAGTATCCCACAGCTTGTCGAATGCCCTCTCGCTCATTATCGATTGACTTGACCCCATGTCCAGTTCCATCGATACCGGCACCCATTAAATTTCACGTTGATCATTATGGGTTTGCACTTAGTCACTGAACGAGTACAGTCCATACACTTCCTCCTCCGGTTCTTGGATTGCATATCCGGATTCGTGCTAGCCTTGAAGAGGACTTACTGTGATTGAAAGGTCACATTAGAGGGAGCAGCGTGCGGCAGCACGGTCCCAGCCTGCAAGACCATCAACAGGCCGGGGCAGCGTGCGGCGGCATACCACTGCAGGAGGGCGATGGCTGCGAAGTCAGGTCGCTGATTGCAGTGCGAGGAGGCACAGCATGAGAGGCGAAGGAGCGGCAAGAGTTTGTAGAGGGAAGTGACCGGGACCCAGGAGAGGCGTGAGTCTGGGGCCCAGAAGAGGCGAGGGCTCAGGGGCAGCACAGGCCAGGGCACACTGCGATATGTATGCGCGCTCGGTCTGTACAGCAGAGCTGGTCTCCAGTCATCTTGGGTAATCCTTGCCACTGGACCAAGACCCAGCTCTGTCAAGCCCATGTGCTGGCTGGTGTGCAACGGCCACCACACATTAAAAAAATCCAAGCACAGGCACCTTCCACCCTTCAAGATGTAGTTCAGAATCTGGAATATTAGGTCCTTCATTGAAACACCTGTGAACTCATTCCTTTTTGGCGTGGAAGCAACTCTTCCTCATTTCGAGGGACTGCCTATGATGATGATGAGTCTGATCATCATCCTCCAGGTTGTGTGTCGCAGCACGTTTGCTCATCTGCGGACACGTGCTGGAGATGCCCCACTCTCAGACAGCCTTTACAACTATATTGCTTAAATCGGCGGTGATTTCCCCAACAACACCAACACGGAGAAATCGGATGCATTCCCGCTGGCAGACTTTGGGCAGCCACAGGTTTTGCATACGCAGTCGGGTAGGCCCTGCCATGTGCCACTCTGCTGAATGCCGAATCAATCATATTTACAGTACTTGCTGAGTTTCGATTTTTCACTGATATTGCTTTCGACTTCTATCCGTCGTCATGCATGACTGAGCGATCGTGATGCCCTGTTTAAGTCCAATGTCTCCACCGGCAGTAGTTTACACAGGATCACCTGATGGTTGATGCTGATTACAAAGAAGTCCCGCAGCATGTCTGCCAACACAGCCCCGAACTTACAAGGTCCTGCTCGACATCTCAGGTCGGCAATGAATTCTGCTGCATTCTGGCCCTCTGAGCGAACGTGCGTGTAAAATCTGTATCTCGAGATGATGATGCCTTTGTCTGGCTTAAGATGGTCCTGCACCAGTGTACACAATTCTTCATACGTCTTCTCTGTTGGACTCACAGGCAGGAGTAGATTCTTTATCAGTCTATAAATTTTTGGACCTTAAGCCATGAGAAACACAGCCCGGCACCGATCTGCATCGCTGACTTCTTTCACTTTGTTGGCCATGAAGAACTGGCTCAAATGGCCCACAAAGTCTGCCCAATCTTCTCCTTCCACAAATCACTCCAACAATCCAATTGTGCTCATTTTTGCATGCAAAGGTTCTTGATGCTTCGTCGCCAAATGTTGTGTATGCAATAACTGTTAGACTGAGTATTGTTTAACTCCAAGAGGTATAACCTTGGCTCTGCTTTATTAAAGCCCAAAGTGACTAATCTACAAAATAGCTTTTATACTTGGGCATGCAGCCCTATGGCCTGCAACAGTGATGCCATCTAGTGGCGAGTGATTCCAAAAGTACATGCATGACATATACGATGGTAAGTACTGCAGGGAATTGAATATAGCCAGGGTGATCTCCTGGACTAGTTTAGGTTGCCTGGATGGTCGGAGAGGAATTTTCCCAGATTTTTTCCCCCAATTGGCCTGGGTTTTTTCATCTGTTTTTAATCTCTTCCAGGAGAGGTTCTGGTTGGGGTGGAGTGTAGAATGTTGCAGTGCAGTGGGTGTGGGGCGGGCTGGTTGGGCTGGATGCTCTTTACCTTTCCACCATTGTTCATTGTTCATAGGTTTATATGGAACCTTCACGGCTGCTGACCCAGGGCCATGTGGCTCTTTGTCGGCTGGTGCGGACACGATGGGCCGAAATGGCCTCCTTCTCTGCTGTAGATTTCTATATTTCTATGTTTCTAAATACAAGTAAATCGCAGTTTCACCTGAAAGGAGTGTTTGGGACCCTGTGCAATGGGAGGAGAGGAGGTAAAAGAGCAGGTGTTACATCTCCTGCGCTTGCACGGGAAGGTGCCGGGGGAAGGGGAGAGGTTGCTGGGGGTGATTGAGGAGTGGACCAGGATGTCGCGGAGGGAGCGGTCCCTTTGGAAAGGGTGTGGAAGGGAAGATGTGTTTTGTGGTGGGATCATGCTGGAGGTGGCAGAAATGTCAGAGGATGATCCGTTGAATGTGGAGACTGGTGGGGTCAAAGGTGAAGACAAGGGGAACCCTATTGTGGTTCTGGGAGGGAGGGGAAGGGGTGAGAGCAGAAGTGTGGAAATAGAACAGATACAGTCAAGGGCCATGTCAACCTCGGTTGAGGAGAAAGGAAGACATATCGGATGCACTAGTATGGAAGATGGCATTGTCTGAACAGATACGATAGAGACAGAGAAATTGGGAGAATGGAATGGAGTCCTTACAGGAAGTGGACTGGTAGGAGGTGTAGTCCAGGTAGCTGTGGGGTCAGTGGGCTTATAGTCAATGCATGTCAATTTATATAGCTCCTTTAATGTAGTAAAATACCCCAGTGCGCTTCATCGCAGTGCCATCAGTCAAAGATTTGACACTGAGTCCCATGAAGAGATATTAGAACAGATGGCCAAAATCTTTTAAGGAACATATGAACACACAAACAGTGATGCACAGGTAAAGACCATCTGGTCCAACAAGTCTGTCCCATAAAATTGCAATACCTTGTGTATCACAACATATACACTCCACCCCACCCCAAACAGATAAAAAAAACCTGGCCAATTTGGGGAAAAAAATCTGGGAAGTTCCCCTCCGACCCACCTGGGTGATTGAAACTAGTCAGGAGATCACTCTGGCCATTACATTCCCTGCAGTACCGACCTTCTGTAACAGGTGATCTCCACTGCAGCCAGAAACAAATCCAGCTTTCGCTTGAAGGAATTCAGTGAATCTGCATCTACCACAGGAATTGGCAGCTTGTTCCAGAGATCTACTATTCTCTGGGAAAAGAACCACCTCCTGACATCTAACCTAGATCTAGCCTTATACAACTTAATGTGTGCCCCCTTGTCCTTCCTAACCTATTTAATTGAAATAAACTGTCAGCTGGAACACTGCCTATTCCTTTAATTATGTTATAAGCCTCAATCATATCCTCCCCATAGTCTACGCTGCTCTAAGTTAAAGTGCCAACTCTTTTATAATATAAAAACAGAAAATGCCGGAAATCTCAGCGGGGTCAGGCAGCATCTGTGGAGAGAGAAACAGGTCAATGACCCTTCATCAGAACTCCCAACTCTTTTAGCCGATCTTGATAACTAAGATGCTTTAGATTTGGAATTAGTCTAGTGGCTCTCTTCTGCAACCTTTCCAGAGCCTCAATATCATCCACCATGTGAGGAGACCAAACAGTAGTCTAAGTGCGGCCTGATTAAGGTCTCATACAAGAATAAAATACTATGCCTCATCTTATATGAAATTGTCCTATGGTACACTGTCAGGACTGGTGGACTTCTAATGTTGTACCTTTGTTTAAAAGGGGAGGAAGGGATAGGCCGAATAATTACAGGCCAGTCAGCCTCACCTCAGTGGTGGGAAAATTATTCGAAAAAATCCTGAGGGACAGGATAAATCTTCATTTGGGAACGACATGGATTAATCAGTAACAATCAGCATAGATTTGGACGGGAAGAGAACCTCCCTGCGTGCTGTGACTCCATTCATAACCATATGGAGGGGATCATGGGAGAGCCTGGGTGCAGCCATGCACCTTTGTGCAGTCATTGTCAGTGTTTGCAGAAGCTCAATGCTGCAGAATACTGACAGCACAATGTCAAAATGAATGTGGGCATAGTCCCTTTAAGGAAAACGGCTGATGGCACGTCATCAAATGACATCTTCAGACCCGCTTCCTTTTAATTGGCCAGGAAGCTCACAGGACAGGCTTCACAAGCCCAATCAGAGTAAAATCACTTCAACAGAGCGGGCTGCAACCGGGAGTCGTGTTCCAATCTGCCCAAAGTAAACTGCCTCTCTCCCGATCCGGTAGGAAAAATCGCGGCCTGCAACTGGACATACCCCAGCAGAACTCTTGATGAAGAGTACATTGAGACCATGATTGAGTCTTGTTCAACCAAATTTGGTGTCAGGAGTTGAACAGAAACAGTTGAGTCAGAAATGTTATTACGACATCAATCAGAAAGAATGCAGTTTCAAACAAAACAAGTGTGTTCGTGTTCTGGCAAGTTAAGTTCAAACAAGTTTGATGTAGGAATCAGAATTGTGGTTGCAGACAAAATCTGAAGTGTTCATGTCGATCAAATGATCTCTGCTAGAGATGAACCAAGATATCATCGTGAACCACTTGATCATGAACACATATATGAGTTTGACTCAGTTCAGACTTCAGTAACTGAAGTAGCATGTTCTGTCATATATTCAACCAGCATTGTAACCCATGTATAATCTGACCTAAGTTGTGCACTGTGAGAACAATGACCACTAGGTGGGAGACACTCCTAACCTGGACCTTCAGGTATAAAAGGGGAAGTTCCACCCACCTTCATCACTTGAGTGCTAAGGATTAAAGGACAGGTCACAGACTGACCTTCTCTCAAGCATGGGCCCCGCGAGCATTTATACTGTACAGTAAGGACATATCAATGGCGACGAGAAACTGGGATTTAAACCATGCGAGCATGGCCACGAGCAGAACAGACAAGAGGTACTGTGTTAAGGAATGGTTGGGACAGAGATTCAACAGTGTTAAAGCAGCACGCAGTTCTCCAGGCAGACAAGGGCAATCGGGCATGCCCCAACATGTAGTCGAACCCAGATGGGGTGTTCGACAGAGACAATGGCAAGCTGAATGGCGATTCACGCCATTGCAAGAGACAATGCGGCCAGTAATGGGGCCATTAACACCTGTTAATTGCGCACTCAAGGACATTCACAAGGGCAGTCAGGGACGATCGACTGGCAAGGGACCTTTTGTTTCAAACAACAGCTCATGTTGGAGGCGTGGAGGCACACACTCAGCCGGAGTTTGCAGAGATGAGAAAAATACCTGCAGAAATTGCAGAAGTGCCGCTGGGGGAAATCGCTGGAAGTTGAAGTTCATCGAGTTCATGTGGAGCACGTATATAATTCATACACCACGACGCCACCGATAATGATGAAAATGCTTCTCAATGGCATCCCAGTATCAATGAAGCTAGACACGGGGGCCAGCCAATCCCTGATGGGTATCAAACAGTTCGAAAAGTTGTGGCCGTCCAAGGCCAGGAGGCCAAAATTATCGCCGATTGACGCACAGCTACGAACTTACACAAAGCAGATCATTCCGGTGCGAGTCAGCGCCATGGTAGGCATGACCCACAAAGATTCAGAAAACAGGTTGCCACTCTGGATTGTCCCAGGGATGGTCCCGCACTACTGGGGAGGAGTTGGTTTGCTGTCATGAACTGGAAATGGGGCGATGTCAATGCAATTTCTTCTGTGGAGCGAGTATCATGTTCACAGATCCCGGACAAATTTGACTCATTATTTCAACCCAGCATCGGCACTTTCATGGGGGCCAAGGTAGTGATTCACATAAACCCAGATGCCAGGCCAGTAAACCACAAGGCCAGAGCGGTGCCGTACGTGATGCGGGAAAAGATAGAAGGCGAATTGGACCGCCTGCTGAGGGAAGGCATCATCTCGCCAGTCGAATTCAGTGACTGGGCAAGCCCGATTGTGCCAGTGCTCAAGCCGGATGGGTCGGTCAGGATATGTGGTGATTACAAGGCCACCATCAATCGGGTGTCACTCCAAGACCAGTACCCGCGACCGAGAGCGGAGGACCTCTTTACGACGCTATCCGGTGACAAACTTTTTCAAAATTGGACCTGACCTCAGCTTACATGACCCAGGAGCTGGCGAGTGAGTCGAAGAAGCTGACCACCATCACAACACACAAGGGGTTGTTTGAGTACAACAGATGCCCGTTCGGGATTCGCCCAGCTGCCACGATCTTCCAACGAAATATGGAAAGCCTCCTCAAGTTGATTCCAGGAACGATGGTTTTTCAGGACGACATCCTCATCACGGGTTACGATACTGAAGAACACCTCCACAACCTGAAGGAGGTGCTAGGCAGACTGGACCGGGTAGGGCTACGACTGAAAAAGGCGAAATGCGTCTTCCTAGCTCCAGAGGTAGAATTCCTGGGGATGAGGGTAGCAGCAGACGGGATCAGCCCTCGAGACAATAGCTGCTAGAGCCGCTACATGTGCTCCTATGCAAAGGTCGCGAATGGGTCTGGGGGGACAGCCAGGAAAGGGCTTTTAATAGAGCACACAATTTGTTATGTTCCAACACTGTTAACACGATACAACCCATGTAAGAAACTTGTGTTAACGTGCGATGCATTGTCCCATGGTGTCAAGTGTGTGTTGCAGCATGTCAATGTCAAGTGTCAGTTACAGCCGGTAGCTTATGCCTCCAGGAGTCTGTCCCAGGCAGAAAGGGGTTACGGGATGGTAGAAAAGGAGGCGCTCGCACGTGTATATACTGTAAAGAAAATGCACCAGTACCTGTTTGGCAGGAAATTTGAGCTGGAGACAGATCACAAACCCCAAACGACCCTTTTGGCCGACAACAAGGCCATAAATGCAAACGTATCGGCCTGCATACAGAGGTGGGCACTCACGTTAGCCGCCTATGACTATACAATTCGGCACAGACCGGGTACCGAAAACTGCGCCGATGCACTCAGCGGGCTCCTACTAGCCACCACTGAGGGGGCTACCGAGCATGCTGCTGAGATGGTCATGGCTGTTGAAGCTTTCGGAAGCGAAGGCTCATCCGTGACAGCCCGTCAGATTAAAGTCTGGACAAATAGAGATCCACTATTGTCTCTAGTCAAGAAATGTGTCCTGAATGGGGACTGGGCAGCCACGTACACGGCATGCCCTGAGGAATTTAAACCATTTCACAGGCGCAGGGATGAACTCTCAATTCAGGCGATTGCCTACTGTGTGGAAACCACGTAGTCATGCCCCAGATGGACAGAGAGGTGTTCATCAGAGAACTCTACAATGAGCACCCGGGCATTGTCATGATGAAGGCAATTGCCAGGTCACACGTTTGGTGGCCAGGGATAGACGCAGATCTGGAACTTTGTTTTCGCAGGTGCAACACGTGTGCCCAGCTGGGCAATGCGCCCAGGGAAGCCCCACTTAGCCCCTGACCATGGCCCGTCAAGCCTTGGTCATGCATCCATGTGGACTACGCAGGACCTTTCATGGGAAAAATGTTTTTGGTTGTCTTAGACGCCTACTCCAAATGGATCGAGTGTGTCATGTTAAATTCAAGCACAGCCTCTGCCACGGTAGAAAGTCTGCGGGCAATGTTCGCCGCTCACGGTCTACCGGACGTCTTGGTCAGCGACAATGGCCCGTGCTTCACAAGTCCTGAATTCCAGGACTTCATGGCAGGCAATGGAATTAACCATGTCAGAACGGCACTGTTCAAGCCGGCCTCAAATGTCCAGGCAGAACGAGCAATGCAGATAATCAAACAGGGGATGATCAGGATCCAAGGGGGTTTCCGACAAACCTGCTTCTCATGCCTCCTGTTGGCCTATAGATCCCGACCACACTTGCTCACAGGGGTTCCACCCACAGAGCTGCTAATGAAAAGGACGCTCAAAACCTGGCTATCCCTTATACACCCCACCATGAAAGAAATTGTCGAGAGCAGGCGCCAGCCACAATATGACTACCATGACAGGAATGCGAGGGCGCGACGTATTGATGTAAATTATCCTGTTTTTGTCCTCAACTACGCTGCAGAACACAAATGGCTCGCAGGCACTGTGATTGCCAAAGAGGGAAATAGGATTCTGGTCGTTAAACATACCAATGGACAAATCTGCCGCAAATATGTGGATCAAACAAAAAGGATGTTCAGCAACCCCATAGAAGAAGCAGAGGAAGAACACGATGTAGAGTTCACTCCACCACAGGTGATCGAACACCGGAACCAAAGGGAGGAGAGCCCAATCACTGTGGGCAGTCTGGATAGGCCTGAGGCACCGCAAACAGCAGACACTCAGGCCAGCGCCCAACAACCAGAGCCCCAACTCAGGCACTCTACAAGAGAACGTAAACCACCAGAGAAACTCAACCTGTGATCCCAATAAGACTTTGGGGGGGAGGTGATGTTATGTATTCAACCAGCATTGTAACCCATGTATAATCTGACCTAAGTTGTACACTGTGAGAACAATGACCACTAGGTGGGAGACACTCCTAACCTGGTCCTTCAGGTATAAAAGGGGATGCTCCACCCACCTTCATCACTTGAGTGCTAAGGAATAAAGGACAGGTCACAGACTGACCTTCTCTCAAGCATGGGCCTCGTGTGCATTTATATTGTATAGTAAGGACATATCATGTTCAAACAAGACTGAGTTAGAAACAGGGTCACCTTTGAGTTCGGAACCAAAACAAAACAGTCCGAAAATTGGTTCAACACCAAAACCTTCTGTTAGGAGTTCAGCAAGGCTCTGCAAACCAGTTATTGAATTGTAGTCCATTTGAAAGAAAAATAGCCAGGTGATTTTGTTATGTGGTACATGTAATGCTGGGAAAGGTGAGACCACAGTTTTCTTGTATTTGAGAGGGGAATATAAACATTTTTTTAAAGGGGGAAAGCAGTGTATTGTATATATACACTGTATATAAAGCAGTGTATTGTATCATATAGTTTGGTAGGAGTCTGCTCAGTTCGTTCTAATAAAGCTAGCAGATAGACTTGCAACTCATCATGTATCTGTTTTTCATTTGTTCTACCCAAGTATATTATAGATGATCATTTTAAAATCAAGGTATTGCCAGAGAGGGAGCCAATGTCGGTCAGCGAGCACAGGGTGTGAGTTAGGATATGGGAAGCAGAGTTTTGGATGAACTGAAGTTTACAGAGGGTGCAAGATTGGAAGACCAGCCAGGAGAGCATTGAAATAGTTAAGTCTGGCGGTAACAAAGGCAGCAGATGACAGCAGGGACAGAGATGGGTGGAAATAGGCACCCTTTGTGATGGAAAGGATATGGGGTCGGAAGCTAAGCTCAGGGTCATATCGGATGCCAAGTTAGCAAACAGTCTGGCTCAGCTGCAAAATCAGACCTTTAATGAGAGGCACTAAAACAGTAGGAATGTGGCCTGAGGGCAGACATCATGGGGATGGGCAGAAGGGCAGTTAAAATGCCGTAGGTTATTCACTCATTGGAAAGGCTCCTGGATCGCACTGATTTTAATCTGCTCTACCAAGCAGGCAGCAAAGGAGCTCACCTGAAGCCAGCGGGTCCTATTGACATATGTGTATTGGGGTCAATTATGTCAATCTGCATTCTAGCAAGTGCCTGAGCGAGGAAGGTGCTGGGGCTTTCCCGCCAGGATCAAGGAAGAGATTGGGGTGCAAGGGTGCTCCTCCAGACCCCACAAGAAAAGTTTAAGCCTTCCCTGCCACAGATTCCTCCCCATGCCCTCTGGAAGCCCTTTCCCCACACCTTCCTGTGAGCTGACGAGCAGCCATGGGCCCCCAGATTTTTGTGAGGGCAGCAGACACTTCCCTCCCACTTCTCACCCACGTCCTGCCTGTTCCAGGTGGGAAGTGGAACAAGCAGCCTGTTAATGAGGCCAGACGGTTAAAACTGCGAAGGTGTCATGCTGCCACTGGCCGGTCAGAAACTAACTGGCTCCCAGTGCTTCTCCATGGAAACACGCTTGGCGTTAAAAACGAACCCCATGAGTCAATACTCAATTCAAAAGGGGGATAAAGTCAACAAAAAGAGGCCCTTCAAGTCATTGTTGGCATTAATTCATAACTGTTATTGGTTGACTGCAATAGAAACAGAAGAAGAATTGAGGTGCCAACTTCCAGCAAAGAACAAAAAGCTATTTCTGGGACTTCTGCAAGTTCTTTGGCTTGTGGCATGCCTGTCATCATATCCCGTAAACTAGTTTTAGTATTATTCCACTTCGTACAGAGTACAAATCGCAAAGGGTGCTAATTATGGAATAGATACTGAATGACACCAGACATCATGAGACAAGCTCCTGCTACTTCGCAATGTGAGTCACCTCAAGCCCATTGTGCTGGAATCTTGGGAGTGAAGAGGATTATATCTGCAGAAATCAATTAAATTTTGGACTATTTGATACAATGCCAAATTCTTTCGTATTTGGATTTACCAGGTATGTGATTTAAAAGTGAGCTTCATAGCAATAGGTTCTTTTAAAAATTAGTTACAAAGAATTGCTGTCAACTTTAGATTGTTTTGTTCTTAATCTGGACATTTTGTTTTATGTTTTAATATGTTTGTTTAATGAGAAAGGAAGTAAGGGTGCTTGCTTTCGATAAGTCCCATATAGATAAAAGGGATTATTTTCCAACTTTGCAAATTAATTTAAATGGCAGATAAATCATACATAGCACAAGGACAAATTTCCAGTATGTTTTGCAAAGAAGCAAGGTTCCGACCAGAAGCATTGTCGGAAAATCAACCCTAATCTATTTCCCATTTACTGGAAACCTTCCATAAAGTTACTTGTATGTCCAGCATGTAAGAAAACAGAACTTGGCCCAGAATTTGTATTTTGGGTGCAATCGGCAATCCAGATGCCACCTGTGAGTAACCTAATTTTAAATAACTTAATTTACAGAACATTTACTCGTTACATTGGTGTACAGTAGCTTTTTAGTAAATTAAAAAAATATATATTTAAAATCTTTTAAAATGCAAACAGGCACAATTAGTACAAATTTACCATGGTGATTAATCCAATCTGGGGGCATTGCCAATTTTGTGGATAGGGCTGGCATCGAGTGCAATGTTTTTTAAATTAGTGGCAAAGATTGTGGAAAGTCGATTTGTGCTGAATGTAATTTGTGCTAAAAATTTGGCTGATTTCAGGCGAATTGTGCTGAGAAAATCCATCGCAACCTAGCGGAATAAGAACGTAAGAAATAGGAGCAGGAGTCGGCCATATGGCCCCTCGAGCCTGCTCCGCCATTCAATAAGATCATGGCTGATCTGATCATGGACTCAGCTCCACTTCCCTGCCTGCTCCCCATAACCCCTTATCCCCTTATCGGTTAAGAAACTGTCCATTTCTGTCTTAAATTTATTCAATGTCCCAGCTTCCACAGCTCTCTGAGGCAGCGAATTCCACAGATTTACAATCCTCTGAGAGAAGAAATTTCTCCTCATCTCTGTTTTAAATGGGTGGCCCCTTATTCTAAGATCATGCCCTCTAGTTCTAGTCTCCCCCATCAGTGGAAACATCCTCTCTGCATCCACCTTGTCACCCTCATAATCTTATACGTTTCAATAAAATCATCTCTCATTTTTCTGAATACTAATGAGTAGAGGCCCAACCTACTCAACCTTTCCTCATAAGTCAACCAGAGGGCACAGCAGTGGGAGACTTGTAGGTTACCTGTACAGGTGTGCCTGGCCTAGTATAAAAGGCAGGCCACCAGGTGTGATCTTCACTCTGGAGTTATCAATAAAGGACTAAGGACATTACAGTTCAAGTACAACACATTGCCTTATGTAGTCATTATCAGGGCATCTAAAGATATAACAATTGGTGACGAGGATGGGATTATGGACCTTTACGCGAAAATGCCTACCCTTGGTACATTGCAGCAGTTCACCGATGCTGATGATTGGACGCCTTTGTGGAGCGGCGCGACCATTTCTTCAACGACCTGGCAGGCGACACCCCGACCACTCTGGCTGATAAGTGCAGAGCTATCCTGGTAACTAGTTGTGGGCCCACTGTCTATGGCCTCATCAGGGACTTGCTGGCACCAGTGACGTACGAGAGGGTCATAACGCTGATCCAAGAGCAACTCAAGCCCAACGAGAGCATCCTCACAGCCAGACACCGGTTCTACACTCACCGACGGCCCGAAGGCCAGGAAATCGCAAAATATGCTGCAGACCTCAGGAGGCTGGCGGCACTGTGTGATTTCGGCAACCACCTCACCGAATCGCTGTGCGACATTTTTGTCATTGGAATCAGCCATGACGGCCTTATTCATAAGCTACTGTCTGCAGATACCACAGTCACACTGCAGAAGGCCATTTCTGTGAGCCAGGCATTCGACCTGCGGTTCTAGGCAGATGACTCATCCTCAGAACTCAAACCCAGTAAGTATTGTGCACAGCCCCACGATGAGGTATATAGCATGTTTACCTGCACCACTGAGTGTTCCCCGTTGAGGATGGAAGTCAAGATAGATGGCATTCCAGTCTTCATGGAAGTGGACATGGGGGCGAGCAAGCCAGTAATGAATCAAGAAGCCTTTGAGAGGCAATGGGGCAATCAGGCTGAACGACCCAAGTTGGTCCCGGTTCAGGCAAAGCTGCGCACCTACACTGATGAACTTATCCCAGTCATTGGTAGTGCGGATATAAAGGTATTCCATGATGGCGTGGTGCACAAGTTACCTCTGTGGATTGTTACAGGTAATGGACCAACGCTACTCGGAAGAACGTGGATGGAGAAGATCCATTGGAAGTGGGAAGACTTCACCCCTCCAGCGATCGACATCCTCCTCGCTCGGAGGCAAAACAAGCCCTCACTTAAGGGTGGACCCGGCACTAGAGAGCAGACCAGCACAGCACCCGAGGCACAGACTGCTCAGCACGACTGCGTGGAGATGATCCAGCTGAGACGACCCGAATGCACCTTCCAGGATGTAAGATTGCAAAATTCGTGGAAAGACCCCCGCCCCCAGTGTTTGGACTCATTGAAAAGGAAATTCGATTTGGGACTACCAAGCAGAAAGTTTGGGATCCTAAAATGCATGTGGAAGAAACTACGAGTTTTAAACAAGTTTTGGATTTTAAAAGGCATGATGGGTCCGTGAGGAAAATGGCTGCAAAAACCAGGGGACAACTAGCCTCTAAAGAAGCCAGTCTTTGGGTATTGAAGCTATTTGGGGTATTGAAACTGAACAAATTGTCTGGAGAATTGTGTAAACTCAAAAACCATTTTCTCCAGGAGACATTAACATAGCAATAATTGACCCAGAGATAGCCAGCCATAGCTCCAAGAATGAAACCCATCCAGCGCATGCATAATGTTAATAGCCCATCCAGCCCGCATGGAAAACCCAGGCCTAGGCAGACAATGTAAATACCAAAACTATTTTTTCCCAATTGAAAAACAAATTCAACAGATCGACACATCCGAAACAAGTTATCCTTAACAAGCCCGCCAAAATATGACAAAGAATTACTAAGCCCGCCAAAATTAAGACAATGAATCGGGGTTGATTTGGCGCGCAGATTAGAACGGCTCCCAAAGTATAACTGAGGCCCTGTTTTCCGGGTTAAGGCAGCCTTCCAGAGAGCTTGCTACACAACCTTCTACACAGCCCTCTGAACATCAACATCTTCAGCCTCGACGACACTCCTGAGCTACACTGCTCTGCTACCGAAGAAGGACGAACATCACCAAGGCAGAGAAAAGCAGTTCCCAGAAACTTTGGACATCATCATCACGACAGTAACTGACCACAGCCAATGTGGTAACATCGAACCACCGCTATCGACAAATTCTAAGAGCAAAAATTCCTCAAGAAGAAACCGAAGATTCAAAGGTTTCCACTCTACAATCTGTTCCTAGCTATCAACAGGTCAAACATTACCTAAAAGAACTTTAAAACCTACTGCTGACGGAAGAAAGTGGGTACTCACCCCATAAAATCCAATACGCGCCCTACCGCATCAGCGGACACCACTCAACTGAAGACTATGCAGTAAGAAGTCTTCCACGACGTTCGGGGTACGGCAAGCAGAACCTACAGAGTCCAGCGAACCCCAAATCCGCGAACCACTGCTAACTGACAATAAGAGGATTGGTGAGCATTATCCCTGTTTGCCCTAGAACTCAACCTAGTCAGAGTTAGACGTTGGGAGGTGAGAGGTATGTTATTTTCTGTAACCCCTTTTGAACATGTGATAAAGTGTTCCTTATTCTAGTGATTGTAAGTTTTGACATTGTACTTTCTTTTCCTTAATAAAATCAAAGTTTCTTTCATCAAAACCAGTTGACTCTTGCACTTTGTCACATCCCCAAATAAATCCAGAGTCTAGAACCCAGGGAGTGATTCGAACCGCTCAGAATCGACCCCGAGACCACCCCTTACAAGGCTCCAGTGGCAGGACTCCGGAGGAAGAAAATTGGATCCAAAGGCGACTTCCCAACTTCGGTGGCAGAACGCGGGGAGAAGAGGATCACCGCAGTCGACATTGTGAATGGAGGAAAGATGGTGCCCAAACCACGAGGTGAGGAGCTGAAGAAAAAGATGGCGGCGACCAGACCACGAGGTGCAGTGCTGATGGAGCAACACATGGCACCAAACAGAGAAGAGGATTGGGGTAAAGAAAGCAAGGCTCCCTTAAAGAAGGTCTGCAACCCGCCACACTTAAAGGGACTGTTATGTATGTAAACCTGTAATTACCATGTCTAACCACCAGAGGCATTATCCCCTGGAATCCCAAGGGATACCACAATCCCTTGGGAGCACCTGTATATAAGGAGACCTCACAGGCTGGAGAGGCACTCTGTGATCTGCAATAAAGGACTACGGTCACACTTACTTTGAACTCGCAGCATCTAGTCTGACTAACGAACCGCAATGCAAAATGCAGAGAACTGTGGGAACCCAGGAGAAATTTTTGGAGGGAGATGATTGGGAAACCTTCATGGAACGACTTGACCAATACTTCGTAGCCAACGAGCTGGAAGGAGAAGTGAACGCTGCCAAACGAAGGGCGATATTCCTCACCGTTTGCAGGGCATCAACGTATGGCCTCATGAAAAACCTGCTTGCTCCAGCAAAACCCACAGACAAGTCATACGATGAGTTGTGCACACTGGTCCGAGAGCATCTAAACCCGAAGGAAAGAGTTCTGATGGCGAGGTATTGGTTCTTGACGTACAAGAGGTCTGAAGGCAAGAAAGTGGCGAGCTACGTCGATGAGCTAAGGCTCCTTGCAGGACATTGCGAATTTGAAGGACACTTGAAGCACATGCTCAATGTATTTGGCATTGGCCATAAAGTAATACTTCGCAAACTTTTGACTGTAGAGGTCCCAACCTTGAGTAAAGCCACAGCGATGGCCCAGGCATTTATTTCCACCAGTGAAAATACCAAACAAATTTCCCAGCACACTAGTGCTGCTGCAAGTACTGTGAACAAAGTAACGTTGTTTTTGAATCAAAATGTACATGGCAGGACTTACACGCCTGTAGCTGCACGTCCACAGATGAATCAGAGTCAGCCTTCAAGGGTGATGAATACAAGGCCATTAACACCTTGTTGGCGCTTCGGGGATGATCATCGATTCCATTCATGCTGCTTCAAAGGATACGTTTGCAAGGGCTGTGGAACAATGGGAAACCTTCAACGCATGTGCAGGCGAGATGCAGACCCTGCTAATCCTGCAAACCACCATGTAGCAGAGGAGGACAAATCCATGGTGGATCATGGCGAACCAGAGCCTCAGATCAAGGAATCAGAGGTATATGGGGTGCACACATTTACCACAAAGTATCCCCCGATAACGCTGAAGGTTGAATTAAATGGACTCCCAGTGTCCATGGAGCTGAACACGGGCGCAAGCCAGTCCATAATGATTAAAAAGACTTTCGATAAGTTGTGGTGCAACAAGGCTTCAAGGCCAGTCCTGACTTCCATTCGTACCAAACTCAGAATGTACGCAAAGGAACTGATTCCCGTAATTGGCAGTGCTACCATAAAGATCTCCTACGAAGGAGCGGTGTATGAGTTCCACTCTGGGTGGTACCGGGTGATGGCCCCACGCTGTTCAGCAGGAGCTGGCTTGGAAAGATACGCTGGAACTGGGACGACGGCCAAGCACTTTCATCCGTTGATGACACCTCATATGCCCTGGTCCTAAGCAAGGTCCCCTCGCTGTTCAAACCAGGCATCGGGAAGTTCCAAGGAGCAAAAGTGCAGATCCATTTGATTCCGGGGGCGCGACCCATCCATCACAAGGCGAGAGCGGTACCTTACATGATGAGAGAGAGGGTGGAGATCAAGCTGGACAGGCTGCAACGAAAGGGCATCATTTCGCAGATCGAATTCAATGAGTGGGCCAGTCCGATCGTTCCAGTCCTCAAGGCAGACGGTACCATCAGAATCTGTGGTGATTACAAAGTAACTATCAATTGTTTCTTACTGCAGGATCAATACCCACTACCAAAGATGCTGGCGGGAGGGAAAAAGTTCACGAAGCTGGACTTGACCTCGGCCTATATGACGCAGGAGCTGGAGGAATCTTCGAAAGGCCTCACCTGCATCAACACGCACAAAGGTCTTTTTGTTTACAACAGATGCCCGTTTGGGATTCGATCGGCCGTGACGATATTCCAGAGGAACATGGAAAGCTTGCTGAAGTCGGTCCCGCGCACCGTGGTCTTCCAGGAAGACATCTTGGTTACAGGTCGGGACACCGTCGAGCACCTGCAGAACCTGGAAGAGGTTCTTCGTCGACTTAATCGTGTGGGGCTCAGGCTAAAACATTCGAAGTGCGTTTTCCTGGTGCCTGAAGTGGAGTTCCTGGAGAGAAGAATCGCGGCGGACGGCATCAGACCCACCGATTCGAAGACGGAGGCAATCAAGAAGGCACCGAGACCACAGAATGTGACGGAGCTGCAGGCGTTTCTCGGACTCCTGAACTATTTTGGGAACTTCTTACCGGGTCTTAGCACATTGTTAGAACCCCTGCACTCTTTACTGTGTAAGGGAGATGAATGGGTCTGGGGTAAAAGCCAAGAAAATGTCTTTGTGAAAGCGAGGAAGCTGTTATGCTCAAACAAATTGCTTGTGCTGTCTGATCCATGTAAAAGTTTGGTCCTAGCATGTGATGCGTCATTGTACGGGTTCGGGTGTGCATTGCAACAAGCTAATGAATTTGGGAAATTGCAACTGGTTGCTTATGCATCCAGAAGTCTGTCTAAAGCCGAGAGGGCTCACAGTATGATCGAAAAAGAAGTGTTAGCATGTGTTTACTGGGTAAAGAAAATGCATCAATATCTGTTCGGGTTCAAATTTGAATTGGAAACCGACCATAAGCTGCTTATATCCCTCTTTTCTGAAAATAAGGGGATAAATACGAAAGCATCGGCCCACATCCAGAGATGGGCGCTCACATTGTCCACATACAACTATGCCATCCACCACAGGCCAGGCACAGAAAACTGCCGATGCTCTCAGTAGGCTACCATTGCCCACCACCGGGGTGGAGATGGCACAGTTTGCAGATTTAGTTATGGTAATGGAAACATTCGAGAGCGAGCAATCACCTTTTACTGCACGACAGATTAGAACCTGGATGAGCCAGGTCCCCTTACTGTCCTTAGTATAACACTGTGTGCTCCACGGGAGTTGGTCTCGTGTCCCATTAGAGATGCAGGAAGAAATAAAGCCATACCAGTGGTGCAAGGATGAAATGTCTATACAGGCAGACTGCCTCCGATGGGGCAATTGGGTAGTTGTGCCAAAAGAGGGCAGGGACACTTTCATCAGTGATCTCCATAACACCCACCCAGGCATTGTAATGATGAAAGCGATAGCCAGATCCCACGTGTGGTGGCGTGATATCGATGCAGACTTAGAGTCCTGTGTGCACAAATGTAATACATGTTCCCAGTTAAGCAATGCACCCAGCGATGCGCCACTAAGTTTATGGTCTTGCCCCTCCAAACCATGTTCTAGGGTTCATGTCGGCTATGCAGGCCCATTCTTGGGAAAAATATTTTTAGTGGTTATAGATGCGTACTCCAAATGGATTGAATGCGTGATAATGTTGGCAAGCATGTACACTGCCAACACTGAAAGCCTACGGGCCATGTTTACCACGCACGGCCTGCCTGATGTCCTTGTAAGTGACAATGGGCCGTACTTTACCTGAGCCGAATTCAAGGAATTCATGACCCGCAATGGGGTCAAACATGTCACGTCTGCCCCGTTTAAGCCAGCGTCCAGCGGTCAGGCAGAACGAGCAGTTCAAACAATCAAGCAGAGCTTGATAAGGGTAACTGAATGCTCACTGCAGACTCGCTTATCCCGAGTCCTGCTTAGTTACGGCACAAGACCCCACTCCCTCACCGTGGTCCCTCCCGCTGAACTGCTAATGAAAATGGCACTTAAGACAAGGCTTTCGTTAGTCCACCCTGATCTATACGAACAGATAGAGAGCAGGCAGCTTCATCAGAATACATATCATGATCGCACAAATGTGTCACACGAAATTGAAGTAAATGATCCTGTATTTGTGTTGAACCATGGACAAGGTCCCAAGTGGATTGCTGGCACTGTTTTGGCCAAAGAGGGGAGTAGGGTGTTTGTGGTCAAACTCGCAAATGGACTCACTTGCAGAAAATACTTGGACCAAACCAAACTCAGATTTACGGACTATGCAGAACAACCCACAACAGACTCTACCTTTTTCGACCCTCCAACACACACACAAGTGGCAATCGACCCAGCGGTTGACCACGAAGCAGAACCCATCACCCGCAGCAGCCTAGCAAGACTCACCACCCCCAGCAGTCCAGCAAGGCCTGCTGCGCAGCAGCCCAGCGAAGGCCCAACAAACGACTCACCAACTCCAGCATTTGCACCGAGACGATCAGCCAGAGAAAGGAAGGCCCCAGATCGACTCACATTGTAAATAGTTGCACTATTGACTTTGGGGTGGGGGTGTTGTTATGTCTGTAAACCTGTAATTACCATGTCTAACCATCAGGGCTTATCCCCTGGAGTCCCAAGGGATTCCACAATCCCTTGGGAGCACCTGTACATAAGAAGGATCGAATTAGGCAATGGTCCATCCAGCAGTCGTCAACTCCTGTCATGGCACGGGTGATGCGCACATCCTTGCGATCCCTGGCTCGGACGATGACATAGTCAAGCAGATGCCAGTGTTTGGAGCGAGGTTGTTGCCACGATGCCTTGTATTTGTCACTCTGTCGGAACAAGGTGTTGGTGATGACAAGTTCATGCTCTAGACATTTTGTCAGGAGTGGAGGACCGCTGGAGTTGGCTTTCCTTACCCCCTCTCTGTCAATCACGCCTCCCCAGAGGTCTGTGTCCCTGACGACCCTGGCGTTGAAGTCGCTGAGGAGGATCAGTTTGTCGCCCGTGGGGACGCAGGTCAGGGACTTTTCGAGGTTGGAGTAAAAACCCTCTTTGGTCTCACCTGTTGCATCGAGTGTTGGGGCGTAAGCACTGATGACTGTGGCGCACTGGTTCCGGGATAGGGTGAGTCGAAGTGTCATGAGGCGTTCATTAGTCCTGCAGGGGGAGTCTTTGAGGCGGTCGACCAGCTCATTTTTGATGGCGAAGCAGATTCCGTGGAGACGGTGTTCTGCCTCTGGTTTCCCTTTCCTGAAGAAGGTGTAACCTCCACCTTGTTCCTTCAGCTGGGCTTCCCCTGCCCGCCAGGTCTCGCTTAGGGCTGCGATGTCGCCATCAAATCGATTAAGTTCCCGGGCAACTATGGTGATGCGCATTCCGGTCTGTCGCTGTTGGGGTTGTCCATGAGGTTCCTGATGTTCCAGGTCCAGAACTTCATGTTAGAGGAGTGGAAGCTGCCTGTGCATGATTTTAAAAAAGGAGGGAGAGAGAAAGCAGGGAATTATAGACCGGTCAGCCTGACCTCAGTAGTAGGTAAAATGATGGAATCAATTATTAAGGATGTCATAGCAGCGCATTTGGAAAATGGTGACATGATAGGTCCAAGTCAGCATGGATTTGTGAAAGGGAAATCATGCTTGACAAATCTTCTGGAATTTTTTGAGGATGTTTCCAGTAAAGTGGACAAAGGAGAACCAGTTGATGTGGTATATTTGGACTTTCAGAAGGCTTTCGACAAGGTCCCACACAAGAGATTAATGTGCAAAGTTAAAGCACATGGGATTGGGGGTAGTGTGCTGACATGGATTGAGAACTGGTTGTCAGACAGGAAGCAAAGAGTAGAAATAAATGGGTACTTTTCAGAATGGCAGGCAGTGACTAGTGGGGTACCGCAAGGTTCTGTGCTGGGGCCCCAGCTGTTTGCACTGTACATTAATAATTTAGACGAGGGGATTAAATGCAGTATCTCCAAATTTGCAGATGACACTAAGTTGGGTGGCAGTGTGAGCTGCGAGGAGGATGCTATTAGGCTGCAGAGTGACTTGGATAGGTTAGGTGAGTGGGCAAATGCATGGCAGATGAAGTATAATGTGGATAAATGTGAGGTTATCCATTTTGATGGTAAAAACAGAGAGACAGACTATTATCTGAATTAGGAAAAGGGGAGGTGCAACGAGACCTGGGTGTCATGGTACATCAGTCATTGAAGGTTGGCATGCAGGTACAGCAGGCGGTTAAGAAAGCAAATGGCATGTTGGCCTTCATAGCGAGGGGATTTGAGTACAGGGGCAGGGAGGTGTTGCTACAGTTATACAGGGCCTTGGTGAGGCCACACCTGGAGTATTGTGTACAGTTTTGGTCTCCTAACTTGAGGAAGGACATTCTTGCTGTTGAGGGAGCACAGCGAAGATTCACCAGACTGATTCCCGGGATGGTGGGACTGACCTATCAAGAAAGACTGGATCAACTGGGCTTGTATTCACTGGAGTTCAGAAGAATGAGAGGGGACCTCATAGAAACGTTTAAAATTCTGACGGGTTTAGACAGGTTACATGCAGGAAGAATGTTCCCAATGTTGGGGAAGTCCAGAACCAGGGGTCACAGTCTAAGGATAATGGGTAAGCCATTTAGGACTGAGATGAGGAGAAACTTCTTCACCCAGAGAGTGGTGAACCTGTGGAATTCTCTACCACAGAAAGTAGTTGAGGCCAATTCACTAAATATATTCAAAAGGGAGTTAGATGAAGTCCTTACTACTCGGGGGATCAAGGGGTATGGTGAGAAAGCAGGAAGGGAGCACTGAAGTTTCATGTTCAGCCATGAACTCATTGAATGGCGGTGCAGGCTAGAAGGGCTGAATGGCCTGATCCTGCACCTATTTTCTCTGTTTCTATGTTTCTATGATTTCTTTTAACGTGGGGTGATCATTGCACGTTGGCTACCACATGGGCTTAGCTGAGCGAGGTCGTGGTCCAGTGGCAAGAGGGTCCAGGATGACTGGGGAACAGGCACTGCAAAATGGGCCTAATTGCCGACAGCGAAGTGTTTGTCACAGGCTCGGCGCTGGGTAGCACCTTTGATCGTAGGTGGTCCAAGGTTTGTTTGGGGGAAGGCATTGGGGGTGCCAGCGGTGCACTGGGGTTCAGAATGGGGAAGCAGAGGGGTCACAGCCATTGTTCTCACCAGGTGCTGGAGGAGGAGAGGAGAAGACCAGGCCATCAGTGGAGAAGGAGAGGTCCAGATGGCGGGGGGAGGAGTTGGAGGCCCAATAGCCAGGCCCAGCCATCCAGTCGCCGCAGGAGGTCCAGCCGGGAGGTCCAGGTCATGTCGAGTTTCCAGCCGCTGCAGGAGGTCTAGCTGGGAGGCCCAAGTCGCGGCGAGTCAGCAGGAGGTCCAGCTGGGAAACGCCGATGTGTTGTGTGGCGGAAGGCCTGAAGTCGGCCCAAACTTTGGGAATCGCGGGGTTGGGGTTGGGGTGGGGATTTAAGTTTTTAAGACCCCCTATTGGGGTCTATTAGGGCTAGGGCTGGGGCTTGGGGACATTTAGAGAGTGCGAGGCGGGAGGTTGAGGGCCGAGGAGCTGTTTAGCAGGGGTGCTCCCGAGGGAGCTGCTACCCCGACGGCAGCTAAAATCTTGGGAGAGCTCAACATATGGGAGCAGCAGAAGCAATGTCGCAAAAAAGTCAATGCCGGGGCACTTAAGGACCCAGCTAAGAGAGCCCTTTACAGTCAGTGCCTCACAGCTAACCTCGCGTGCCTTGATGACCCCGAGATGCAGAATGCCCACAGCGCTCAGTCTGCACTCCAGGCCTCCATAACCAGTGTCTGCAAGGAGACGCTCGGTCACTCAACCAGGAAACACCAGGACTGGTTTGATGAGAATGATCAGGAGATTCAAGAACTAATAGACTGCAAGCGCAGGGCATTTCTGAGCCTTAAACAACAACCCAACTTGGGAGCAGCAAAGCAGCATTACAGACGGCTGAAGGTTAAGGTCCAACAAAAAACCCGGGACCTAAAGAAAAGGAAGGTCGTGGATGGGGAAAGCACAGGAGATACAGTAGCTGGACGACAGCCATGATGTGCGAGGATTCTTCACCGCAGTCAAGGCCACATACGGACCAAACTCCCAAGGCCCCACTCCACTCCTGGCCAAGAACAGGGAAACACTCATCAAGGACACCGAGGCAGTTGTCGAAATCTCGACCTCAGAAAAGAATGACTCCGACACTTACAGCTCCGATGGAAGTTTCCCTTTTAATTTACTTGCTCGCAAGGGGTAAGTTTCACTCAGTCAAGGGCCAAATGAAACCTCCGCAATGGTACAGCTTCACAAGATATTTATACAGTAAAACCCAAGTTCTGGCCTCTCCCTGTGTATTGCTCTGTCTCACAGTCAGTGAATACAGATAAAGAGTTAATTACTATATCCTGGTACTGAAATGGTGTCAAGATATTTCCTTTTGTCAGGGTTATCAGAAAGCCAAACGGCCATTACTCCATGAGTCATAGAAACATAGAAACATAGAAACATAGAAAATAGGTGCAGGAGTAGGCCATTCGGCCCTTCTAGCCTGCACCGCCATTCAATGAGTTCATGGCTGAACATTCAACTTCAGTACCCCATTCCTGCTTTCTCGCCATACCCCTTGATCCCCCTAGCAGTAAGGACCTCATCTAACTCCTTTTTGAATATATTTAGTGAATTGGCCTCAACAACTTTCTGTGGTAGAGAATTCCACAGGTTCACCACTCTCTGGGTGAAGAAGTTCCTCCGCATCTCGGTCCTAAATGGCTTACCCCTTATCCTTAGACTGTGACCCCTGGTTCTGGACTTCCCCAACATTGGGAACATTCTTCCTGCATCTAACCTGTCTAACCCCGTCAGAATTTTATATGTTTCTATGAGGTCCCCTCTCATTCTTCTGAACTCCAGTGAATACAAGCCCAGTTGATCCAGTCTTTCTTGATAGGTCAGTCCCGCCATCCCGGGAATCAGTCTGGTGAACCTTCGCTGCACTCCCTCAATAGCAAGAATGTCCTTCCTCAGGTTAGGAGACCAAAACTGTACACAATACTCCAGGTGTGGCCTCACCAATGCCCTGTACAACTGTAGCAACACCTCCCTGCCCCTGTACTCAAATCCCCTTGCTATGAAGGCCAACATGCCATTTGCTTTCTTAACCGCCTGCTGCACCTGCATGCCAACCTTCAATGACTGATGTACCATGACACCCAGGTCTCTTTGCACCTCCCCTTTTCCTAATCTGTCACCATTCAGATAATAGTCTGTCTCTCTGTTTTTACCACCAAAGTGGATAACCTCACATTTATCCACATTATACTTCATCTGCCATGCATTTGCCCACTCACCTAACCTATCCAAGTCGCTCTGCAGCCTCACAGCATCCTCCTCGCAGCTCACACTGCCACCCAACTTAGTGTCATCCGCAAATTTGGAGATACTACATTTAATCCCCTCATCTAAATCATTAATGTACAGTGTAAACAGCTGGGGCCCCAGCACAGAACCTTGCGGTACCCCACTAGTCACTGCCTGCCATTCTGAAAAGTACCCATTTACTCCTACTCTTTGCTTCCTGTCTGACAACCAGTTCTCAATCCATGTCAGCACACTACCCCCAATCCCATGTGCTCTAATTTTGCACATTAATCTCTTGTGTGGGACCTTGTCGAACGCCTTCTGAAAGTCCAAATATACCACATCAACTGGTTCTCCCTTATCCACTCTACTGGAAACATCCTCAAAAAATTCCAGAAGATTTGTCAAGCATGATTTCCCTTTCACAAATCCATGCTGACTTGGACCTATCATGTCACCTCTTTCCAAATGCACTGCTATGACATCCTTAATAATTGATTCCATCATTTTACCCACTACCGATGTCAGGCTGACCGGTCTATAATTCCCTGTTTTCTCTCTCCCTCCTTTTTTAAAAAGTGGGGTTACATTGGCTACCCTCCACTCCATAGGAACTGATCCAGAGTCAATGGAATGTTGGAAAATGACTGTCAACGCATCCACTATTTCCAAGGCCACCTCCTTAAGTACTCTGGGATGCAGTCCATCAGGCCCTGGGGATTTATCGGCCTTCAATCCCATCAATTTCCCCAACACAATTTCCCGGCTAATAAGGATTTCCCTCAGTTCCTCCTCCTTACTAGACCCCCCGACCCCTTTTATAACCGGAAGGTTGTTCGTGTCCTCCTTCGTGAATACCGAACCAAAGTACTTGTTCAATTGGTCCGCCATTTCTTTGTTCCCCGTTATGACTTCCCCTGATTCTGACTGCAGGGGACCTACATTTGTCTTTACTAACCTTTTTCTCTTTACATATCTATAGAAACTTTTGCAATCCGTCTTAATGTTCCCTGCAAGCTTCTTCTCATACTCCATTTTCCCTGCCCTAATCAAACCCTTTGTCCTCCTCTGCTGAGTTCTAAATTTCTCCCAGTCCCCAGGTTCGCTGCTATTTCTGGCCAATTTGTATGCCACTTCCTTGGCTTTAATACTATCCCTGATTTCCCTTGATAGCCACGGTTGAGCCACCTTCCCTTTTTTATTTCTATGCCAGACAGGAATGTACAATTGTTGTAGTTCATCCATGCGGTCTCTAAATGTCTGCCATTGCCCATCCACAGTCAACCCCTTAAGTATCATTCGCCAATCCATCTCAGCCAATTCACGCCTCATACCTTCAAAGTTAGCCTTCTTTAAGTTCTGGACCATGGTCTCTGAATTAACTGTTTCATTCTCCATCCTAATGCAGAATTCCACCATATTATGGTCACTCTTCCCCAAGGGGCCTCGCACAACGAGATTGCTAATTAATCCTTTCTCATTACATAACACCCAGTCTAAGATGGCCTCCCCCCTAGTTGGTTCCTCGACATATTGGTCTAAAAAACCATCCCTTATGCACTCCAGAAAATCCTCCTCCACCGTATTGCTTCCAGTTTGGTTAGCCCAATCTATGTGCATATTAAAGTCACCCATTATAACTGCTGCACCTTTATTGCACGCACCCCTAATTTCCTGTTTGATGCCCTCCCCAACATCACTACTACTGTTTGGAGGTCTGTACACAACTCCCACTAACGTTTTTTGCCCTTTGGTGTTCTGCAGCTCTATCCATATAGATTCCACATCATCCAAGCTAATGTCCTTCCTAACTATTGCCTTAATCTCCTCCTTAACCAGCAATGCTACCCCACCTCCTTTTCCTTTTATTCTATCCTTCCTGAATGTTGAATACCCCTGGATGTTGAGTTCCCAGCCCTGCTCATCCTGGAGCCACGTCTCCGTAATCCCAATCACATCATATTTGTTAACATCTATTTGCACAGTTAATTCATCCACCTTATTGCGGATACTCCTTGCATTAAGACACAAAGCCTTTAGGCTTGTTTTTTTAACACCCTCTGTCCTTTTAGAATTTTGCTGTACAATGGCCCTTTTTGTTCTTTGCCTTGGGTTTCTCTGCCCTCCACTTTTCCTCATCTCCTTTCTGTCTTTTGTTTTTGCCTCCTTTTTGTTTCCCTCTATCTCCCTGCATTGGTTCCCATCCCCCTGCCATATTAGTTTAACTCCTCCCCAACAGCACTAGCAAACACTCCCCCGAGGACATTGGTTCCGATTCTGCCCAGGTGCAGACCGTCCGGATTGTACTGGTCCCACCTCCCCCAGAACCGGTTCCAATGCCCCAGGAATTTGAATCCCTCCCTGCTGCACCATTGCTCAAGCCACGTATTCATCTGAGCTCTCCTGCGATTCCTACTCTGACTAGCACGTGGCACTGGTAGCAATCCCGAGATTACTACTTTTGAGGTCCTACTTTTTAATTTAGCTCCTAGCTCCTTAAATTCATTTCGTAGGAACTCATCCCTTTTTTTACCTATGTCATTGGTACCAACGTGCACCACGACAACTGGCTGTTCTCCCTCCCTTTTTAGAATGTCCTCCACCCGCTCCGAGACATCCTTGACCCTTGCACCAGGGAGGCAACATACCATCCTGGAGTCTCGGTTGCGGCCGCAGAAACGCCTATCTATTCCCCTTACAATTGAATCCCCTATCACTATCGCTCTTCCACTCTTTTTCCTGCCCTCCTGTGCAACAGAGCCAGCCACGGTGCCATGAACTTGGCTGCTGCTGCCCTCCCCTGATGAGTCATCCCCCTCAACAGTACTCAAAGCGGTGTATCTGTTTTGCAGGGGGATGACCACAGGGGACCCCTGCACTACCTTCCTTGCACTACTCTTCCTGCTGGTCTTCCATTCCCTCGCTGGCTGTGGACCCTTCTCCTGCACTAAGACCAACTCGCTACACGTGATACTCACGTCATTCTCAGCATCGTGGATGCTCCAGAGTGAATCCACCTTCAGCTCCAACTCCGCAACGCGGACCGTCAGTAGCCGGAGGTGGACACACTTCCCGCACATGTAGTCGTCAGGGACACTGGTGTTGTCCCCGTGTTCCCACGTGGTACAGGAGGAGCATATCACGTGACCGAGCTGTCCTGCCATGACTTAACCCTTAGATACACTTAAATTGCCGACAACAATGTTAAAAGTTACTGACTAATAAAGAAAAAGAAAAACTACTCACCAATCAGCAGCCAATCACTTACCACGTTGGCTGTGACGTCACCTTTTGATTTCCTTCTACTTCTTTTTTGCCTTCTCTCCCAGCTGGAGCTGCACAAGTCACGCCTCTCTGGACTCCCGCCTCTCTCGACGCTCCCCGGACTGCTGAGCCTTTTATAGGCCGCTGCCTCTCTCAACTCCCGCCTCTCTCGACGCTCCCCGGACTGCTGAGCCTTTTATAGGCCGCTGCCTCTCTCGACTCCCGCCTCTCTCGACGCTCCCCGGACTGCTGAGCCTTTTATAGGCCGCTGCCTCTCTCGACTCCCGCCTCTCTCGACGCTCCCCGGACTGCTGAGCCTTTTATAGGCCGCTGCCTCTCTGGACTCCCGCCTCTCTGGGCTATCACCTGTCTTGTATTGTATCAGGATTATCCAACTTCCTGGTCAGTTTACCTGTTTGCTTCAAATGGATGAGGTAAAAATTAAAAGAGATAATGGCTAGAAGATAAGGGTGGGGTGACATGGAACTCCTGTAGTGTAGACAATAGGAGAGCACCATGGGGGGTTACTTGTCTCAGCATGACTTGTCTCCTAGCTGTCTGATAACCATCAGCCATCTAACAGCAGGTTTAGCTGTTCATAATAAGCTGGCTGCTAAAATGCAGAAAGTTCTGGAAGGGCCAGGACTCCATTTTAATCAAAAGGCACACAAATACCATATGGTATCAGCTTAGATAAAAATACATTTCCACACAGTCAGGGCCTGCTGGAAAGAACACTTCGAAGATCTCCTCAACCGAGACTCTGCCTTTGACTCGAGTGTTCTCGACTCCATCCTGCAGCATGCTACCCGCTACCACCTCAGTGAAACCCCAACACTGCATGAGGTAGAAAAGGCCATAAGACAAAAACAACAAGGCTACGGGAGCAGATGGAATCCCTGCTGAGGCACTGAATTATGGTGGAGGGGCACTACTGGCGCAAATACATGACCTCATCTCTCTCATCTGGAGGGAGGAGAGCATGCCAGGAGATCTTAGAGATGCAGTGATCGTGACCATCTTTAAAAAAGGGGACAAGTTCGACTGCAGCAACTACAGAGGAATCTCCCTGCTATCAGCCATTGGGAAAGTCGTCGCTAGAGTCCTCCTCAATCGTCTTCTTCCCGTCGCCGAGGAGCTTCTCCCAGAGTCGCAGTGCAGATTTCGTCCCCTCCGGGGCACAATGGACATGATGTTTGCAGTGCGACAGCTGCAGGAAAAATGCAGGGAACAGCGCCAGCCCTTATACATGGCCTTCTTTGACCTTAAAGGTCGTCGACACTGTCAACCGCGAGGGTCTATGGAGCGTCCTCCTCCGTTTCGGATGCCCCCAAAAGTATGTCACCATACTCTGCCTGCTCCACGACAACATGCAAGCCATGATCCTCACCAGTGGATCCATCACAGACCCATTCCACGTCCAGACCGGGGTCAAGCAGGACTGCGTCATTGCCCCAACCCTCTTCTCAATCTTCCTCGCTGCCATGCTCCACCTCACAGTTGACAAACTCCCCGCTGGAGCGGAGCTAAACTACAGAACCAGTGGGGAGCTGTTCAACCTTCGCCGTCTCCAGGCCAGGTCCAAGACCACTCCAACCTCTGTCATCGAGCTCCAGTACGCGGACGATGCCTGCGTCTGTGCACACACAGAGGCTGAACTCCAGGACATAGTCGACGTATTTACCGAGGCATATGAAAGCACGGGCCTTACGCTAAACATTAGTAAGACAAAGGTTCTCCACCACTGTCCTCCACCACTGTCCTCACCGCACTGCCCCCGAAACATCAAGATCCACGGCGTGGCCCTGGACAACGTGGACCACTTCCCCTATTTCGGGAGCCACCTATCAACAAGAGCAGGCATTGATGATGAGATCCAACACCGTCTCCAGTGCGCCAGTGCAGCCTTCGGCCACCTGTGGAAAAGAGTGTTTGAAGATCAGTCCCTCAAAACTGTCACCAAGCTCATGGTCTGCAAGGCCGTAGTAATACCCGCCCTACTGTGTGGCTCAGAGATGTGGACCATGTACAGTAGACACCTCAAGTCACTGGAGAAATACCACTAGCGATGTCTCCGCAAGATCCTGCAAATCCCCTGGGAGGACAGACGCACAAATATTAGCGTCCTCGTCCAGGCCAACATCCCCAGCATTGAAGCACTGACCACACTTCATCAGCTCCACTGGGCAGGCCACATAGTCTGCATGCCAGACACGAGACTCCCAAAGCAAGCGCTCTACTCGGAACTCATCCACGGCAAACGAGCCAAAGGTGGGCAGAGGAAACGTTACAAGAACACCCTCAAAGCCTCCCTGATAAAGTGCGACATCCCCACTGACACCTGGGAGTCCTTGGCCAGAGACTGCCCAAAGTGGAGAAAGTGCATTTGGGAGGGCGCTGTGCTCCTCGAATATCGTCGCCGAGAGCATGCAGAAATCAAGCACAGGCAGCGGAAGGAGCTTGCGGCAAACCAGACTCCTCGCCCACCCTTTCCCTCAATGACTATTTGTCCGACCTGTGACAGAGACTGTGGTTCTCGTATTGGACTGTACAGCCACCTAAGAAATCATGCTAAGAGTGGAAGCAAGTCTTCCTCGATTCCGAGGGACTGCCTATGATGATATAAGGAGGCCTCACAGGCTGGAGAGGCACTCTGAGATCTGCAATAATGGAATACGGTCACACTTATTTTGAGCTTGCAACATCTAGTCTGACTCTTTATCCAAGACATAACAGGGACAGTTTCACATTTTCAAACAATGTAAGTTCGATGTAAAATGTGCAATTGATGATCAGAGTTGTGTACAGGCAATAAGCAAAAAAAAGGTGCGCGATCGCGATCGGAGCTACAGGGTAGTTACAATGAATAATGAAACGATGTGCGATGTAGGATTTCAACAGCACTCAGTCAATGCAGCGGGCACACACCCATCGGGTGCACACAGGTCCAGCGAGTTACCCAACGTAGTAGCCTGCATCCCTGGGACCAGAGTTATGCACCATGGAGTGTGGCCACAAGCAACTAATACATACGAGCTGCAGTGCAAGCGATCTCAGGAGGCCAATGGCACCGGTGTCGATACCCTGCTCCTGAGTGGCTCCACCTCTCAAGCACCCGATGGCATCAACCGCCACGAGCCTGAAAGAGTAAACTGTGCTAAGGCACAGCCCCCAGACCCCATCGCCATACTCGGGAATTAAGGGTCACCCGCAACAGTCCTCCCAAAGGGGACCGGGACCAGCCAGGATCCCAAACCAAACAATGTGAGTCAGCAGTTCCCTGCGCACTGCTAGACGACAGCTCCTCTGTGAGCAGCAATGACCCAGGGCGCAAAGAAAGGACAGAAAGGCATCTGTGAACCTGCCCGACGCTAGGAGCTATGACAACAGTCCAGAGAGCAGGCAACTTGAACCAACCGGGTTCCCACTGCCATCCAGCAGTCCTGGAATGAGCTTGTCCTTACTCACCGGTTACCAATCCCTTGTATGAATCAAGAATGTATCTCACCAGTCGAATGTACTTGCCTCACAACTGAACCACAAATGTCATGCTGTTAACACCAACCACTCAGCCAAGATAGAAACGACCCACCAAGGGTCAACCAGATAGAGCTAAGCCCAGAGCACAGTTAATGTACTAAAGGCTTGGGGGAGATTGATGTCATGTATCCTACATGATTACTGTGCGCACTATCACAAGGTGTGCCACCAGAGGGCACAGCATTGGGAGACTTGCAGGTTACCTGTACAGGTGTGCCTGGCCTAGTATAAAAGGCAGGCCACCAGGTGTGATCCTCACTCTGGAATTATCAACAAAGGACTAAGATCACTACAGTTCAAGTACAACACATTGCCTCGTGGAGTCATTATCGGGGCTTCTAAAGATATAACAATTTTCATAACTTGATTGCTTGATCTGTAAGAATAAAAGTGCTTAGTAATGACAAAATTGATTCTGTGTAGGTATAAATGTTGAAAGTCTAGATTATACGAAAAGACAGTTTTGAAAGAGACGAAATGGAAGCTCACAGACTTCCTGCATGTTCTGTGTGTATATTGTCTTCCGGCTGGACAGAGCTTAAAGATGTGTATTGGAAAGCCATTGACCTAATCAACGGATGGCTGGATCCTCCAGACAGACACATGTGTCAGGAGAGCCAATAAGGAACTGCCCTGGAACCAAGGTCCAAACCTGAGGCTTTCAGAGGAACAATGGACTTGAGGGATATAAAAACCCAAGCACAGACTGCTCTATCTCTTCTCTCCTGAGCACACGGCAAACCACCCGCTGAAGATCAGCCGAAACAGCAGGCTGTGTGCTCAGCCAGCCAGCCAGAGGAAAGTGACATATACCTTTTTATAAATTATTATTGTAACATTGTATCTGTTGTAACTAAGTAGATCTGCAGGATAGCTGATGACTGCTGATAGATGTGCATGTGTGTGTTTAATAAACTATTCCAAATTATTTTAAAAGAATCAGTCTCGCTGCCAAGTTAATGCCAGAGATTTCGAGATCCTACAGATCAGCACCCCATTCACCACCTTAAACTCCTTCCACCATTTACTTGCTGCAAGATACAGTGCAACAACTTGACAAGGCACCTCCCAAAACCACCGCTTCTGCCAATTAAAAGGACAAGGATAACAGACGCATGGGAACACGACCACCTCAAAATTCCCCTCCAAGTCACTCACCATTCTGTCTTGGAAATATATTGCCATTCCTTCATCATCACTGGGTCAAAATCAAGTACCTTCACCATATGGACTGCAGCGGTTCAAGAAGGCAGCTCACCATCATCTTCTCATGGACAATTAGGGATGGGCAATAAATGCTGGTCCTTCCAGCGATGCCCACATCCCGTGAATGAATAAAAAAACATTTTTGTCAGTATTTCTGTTTTCAGACTGATTGAGAACCAAGCATTTGCAAAAACAGCTCGAGAACAAGATGATATAAATTTTACAAGTGCCTGCACCCAGTGCAGAGCCTCACCCACTGAGCGTACGTATCAGAAAATCATGAAAAGCTGCCTAGTACATCAGGTAATCATGGGAATACTTGCTTTCATTTCCTATTCAAATGAAGTGACATGAGTCAAGGGGGAGAGAGATCGGCAAAGGTACAGTCAGAGATGCAGAAGTGAAGTTGAGATAGTTAGATAGAAGTAAAGGGGAGAGACGTAGACAGATAGGGGAAAGAGAGCTCGACAAAGGTGAAGGGGAGAGAAATTGACAGAAGTGAAGGAGAGCAAGGTAAGGGGAAGTGAATGGGAGAAGTACACAGAAGTGAAAGGTAGAGAGATACAGACAGAAGTGTCAAAGAGAGTGCTCGACAGAAACATAGAAACAGAGAAAATAGTTGCACGAGTAGGCCATTTGGCCCTTCGAGCCTGCACCACCATTCAATAAGATCATGGCTGATCATTCCCTCAGTACCCCTTTCCTGCTTTCTCTCCATACCCCCCGATCCCTTTAGCCCTAAGGGCCATATCTAACTCCCTCTTGAATATATCCAATGAACTGGCATCAACAACTCTCTGCGGCAGGGAATTCCACAGGTTAACAACTCTCTGAGTGAAAAAGTTTCTCCTCATCTCAATCCTAAATGGCCTACCCCTTATCCTAAGACTGTGTCCCCTGGTTCTGGACTTCCCCAACATCGGGAACATTCTACCCGCATCTAACCTGTCATGTCCCGTCAGAATCTTACACGTTTCTATGAGATCCCCTCTCATCCTTCTAAACTCCAGTGTATAAAGGCCCAGTTGATCCAGTCTCTCCTCATATGTCAGTCCAGCAATCCCTGGAATCAGTCTGGTGAACCTTTGCTGCACTCGCTCAATAGCAAGAATGTCCTTCCTCAGATTAGGAGAACAAAACTGAACACAATATTCAAGGTGAGGCCTCACCAAGGCCCTGTACAAATGCAGTAAAACCTCCCTGCTCCTATACTCAAATCACCTGGCTATGAAGGCCAACATACCATTTGCTTTCTTCACCGCCTGCTGTACCTGCATGTCAACTTTCAATGACTGATGAACCATGACACCCAGGTCTTGTTGCACCTTCCCTTTTCCTAATCTGCCACCATTCAGATAATATTCTGCCTTCAAAGTGGATAACCTCACATTTATCCACATTATACTGCATCTGCCATACATTTGCCCACTCACCTAACCTGTCCAAATCACCCTGCAGCCTCTTATTTATCCTCCTCACAGCTCACACTGCTACCCACTTTAGTGTCATCTGCAAACTTGGAGATGTTACATTCAATTCCTTCATCCAAATCATTAATGCATATTGTAAAGAGCTGGGGTCTCAGCACTGAGCCCTGCGGCACTCCATTAGTCACTGCCTCCCATTCCGAAAAGGACCCGTTTATCCCGACTCTCTGCTTCCTGTCTGCCAACCAATTCTCTATCCACGCAAGTACATTACCCCCAATGCAATGTGCTTTGATTTTGCTCACCAATCTCTTATGTGGGACCTTGTCAAAGGCCTTTTGAAAGTCCAAATACACCACATCAACTGGTTCTCCCTTTTTCACTCGACTAGTTCCATCCTCAAAAAATTCTAGAAGATTTGTCAAGCATGATTTCCCCTTCATAAATCTATGCTGACTTGGACCAATCCTGTCACTGCTTTCCAAATGCACTGCTATTTCATCCTTAATAATTGATTCCAACATTTTCCCCACTACTGATGTCAGGCTAACCGGTCTATAATTATCCGTTTTCTCTCTCCCTCCTTTTTTAAAAAGTGGTGTTACATTAGCTACCCTCCAGTCCATAGGAACTGATCCCGAGTTGATAGACTGTTGGAAAATGATCACCAATGCATCCACTATATCTAGGGCCACTTCCTTAAGTACTCTGGGTTGCAGACATTCAGGCCCTGGGGTCTTATCGGCCTTCAATCCCATCAATTTCCCCAACACAATTTCCCGCCTAATAAGGATATCCTTCAATACCACCTTCTCTCTAGACTCTCGGTCCCCTAGTACACCCGAAAGATTATTTGTGTCTTCCTTCGTGAAGACAGAAGCAAAGTATTTGTTCAATTGGTCTGCCATTTCTTTGTTCCCCATTATAAATTCACCTGAGTCCGACTACAAGGGACCTATGTTTGTCTTCACTAATCTTTTTCTCTTCACATATCTATAGAAGCTTTTGCAGCCAGTTTTTATGTTCCCGGCATGCTTCCTCTCATACTCTATTTTCCCCCTCCTAATCAAACTCTTTGTCCTCCTCTGCTGAATTCTAACTTTCTCCCAGTCCTCAGGTTTGATGCTTTTTTTGGCCAATTTATATTCCTTTTCCTTGGATTTAACAGTATCCTTAATTTCCCTTGTTAGCCACGGTTGAGCCACCTTCCCTGTTTTATTTTTTACCCCAGACAGGGATGTACAATTGTTGAAGATCATCCATGTGATCTATAAATGTTTGCCATTGCCTATCCACCGTCAATCTTTTAAGTATCATTTGCCAGTCTATTCTAGCCAATTCACGCCTCATGCCGTCAAAGTTAGCTTTCCTTAAGTTTAGGACCCTAGTTTCTGAACTAACTGTGTCACTCTCCATTTTAACAAAGAATTCTATCATATTATGGTCACTCTTCCCCAAGGGGCCTCGCACAACAAGATTGCTAATTAGTCCCTTCTCATTACACATCACCCAGTCTAGGATGACCAGCTCTCTAGTTGGTTCCTCAACATATTGGTCAAGAAAACCATCCCTAATACACTCCAGGAAATCCTACTCCACCGCATTGCTACCAGTTTGGTTAGCCCAATTTATATGTAAATTAAAGTCGCCCATGATAACTACTGTACCTTTATTGCACACATCCCTTATTTCTTGTTTGATGCTGTCCCCAACCTCACTACTACTGTTTGGTGGTCTGTTCACAACTCCCACCAGCGTTTTCTGCCCTTTGGTATTCCGTAGCTCCACCACCAATTCCACATCATCCAAACCAATGTCCCTCCTTACTATTGCATTAATTTCCTCTTTAACCAGTAACGTCACCCCGCCTCCTTTTCCTTTCTGTCTATCCTTCCTAAATGTTGAATACCCCTGGTTGTTGAATTCCCACCTTGTTCATCCTGGAGCCATGTCTCTGTGATGCCAATTACATCATATCCATTAACTGCTATCAGTGCAGCTAATTTGTCCACCTTATTCTGAATACTCCTAGCATTGAGGCACAGAGCCTTCAGGCTTGTCTTTTTAACACACTTTGCCCCTTTAGAATTTTGCTGTAATGTGCCCCTTTTTATTTTTTGCCTTGGGTTTCTCTGCCCTCCACTTTTATTATTCTCTTTCTATCTTTTGCCTCTGTCTCCCTTTTATTTCCATCTGCCTCCCTGCATAGGTTCCCATCCCCCTGCCATATTAGTTTAACTCCTTCCCAACAGCACTAGCAAACACTTCCCCTAGGACATTGGTTCCAGTTCTGGCAGGTGCAGACCGTCCGGTTTGTACTGGTCTCACCTCCCCCAGAACCGGTTCCAATGTCCCAGGAATTTGAATCCCTCCCTTCTGCACTACTCCTCAAGCCATGCATTCATCCGCGTTATCCTGTGATTCCTATTCTGAATAGCACGTGGCACTGGTAGCATAAGAACATAAGAACATAAGAATTAGGAACAGGAGTAGGCCATCTAGCCCCTCGAGCCTGCTCCGCCATTCAATAAGATCATGGCTGATCTGGTCGTGGACTCAGCTCCACTTACCCGCCCTCTCCCCGTAACCCTTAATTCCTTATTGGTTAAAAATCTATCTATCTTTGACTTGAAAACATTCAATGAGCTAGCCTCAACTGCTTCCTTGGGCAGAGAATTCCACAGATTCACAACCCTCTGGGAGAAGAAAATCTTTCTCAACTCGGTTTTAAATTGGCTCCCCCGTATTTTGAGGCTGTGCCCCCTAGTTCTAGTCTCCCCGACCAGTGGAAACAACCTCTCTGCCTCTATCTTGTCTATCCCTTTCATGATTTTAAATGTTTCTATAAGATCACCCCTCATCCTTCTGAACTCCAAGGAGTAAAGACCCAGTCTACTCAATCTATCATCATAAGTTAACCCCCTCATTTCTGGAATCAGCCTAGTGAATCGTCTCTGTACCCCTTCCAAAGCTAGTATATCCTTCCTTAAGTAAGGTGACCAAAACTGCATGCAGTACTCCAGGTGCGGCCTTACCAATACCTTATACAGTTGCAGCAACACCTCCCTGCTTTTGTACTCAATCCCTTTCGCAATGAAGGCCAACATTCCATTTGCCTTCCTGATTACCTGCTGCACCTGCAAACTAACCTTTTGGGATTTATGCACAAGGACCCCCAGAGATCCTGAGATTACTACTTTTGAAGTCCTACTTTTTAATTTGGCTCCAAGCTCCCTAAATACTTCTCGTAGGACCTCATCCCGTTTTTTACCTATATCATTGGTACCTATATGCACCACGTCAACTGGCTGTTCACCCTCCCTTTTCAGAATGTACTGCACCCGCTCCGAGACATCCTTGACCCTTGCACCAGGGAGGCAACATACCATCCTGGAGTCTCGGTTGCAGATGCAGAAACGCCTATCTATTCCCCTTACAATTGAATCCCCTATCACTATCGCTCTCCCATCCCTTTTCCTGCCCTCCTGTGCAGCTGAGCCACCCACAGTGCCATGAACTTGGTCGCTGCTGTCTTCCCCTGAAGAGTCATCCCCCTCAACAGTACCCAAAGCGGTGTATCTGTTTTGCAGGGGGATGACCACAGGGGACGTCTGCACTACCTTCCTTGCACTGCTCTTCCTGTTGGTCACCCACTTACTATCTGGCTGTGTACCGGTTACCTGCGGTGAGACCAACTCACTAAACGTGCTATTCACGTCATTCTCAGCATCGTGCATGCTCCAGAGTGAATCCACCCGCAGCACCAGTGCCGCAATGCGGTCCGTCAGGATCTGCAGACGGTTGCACTTCCCGCACATGTAGTCGTCAGGGACACCGGAAGCATCCCTGAGTTCCCACATAATACAGGAGGAGCATAACACATGTCCGAGCTCTCCTGCCATGACTTAACCCTCAGATTAACTTAATTGGGCAACAACAATGTTAAAAAGTTATTTACTGATAAAGAAAGAAATCAAAAAACTACTGACCAATAACCAGCCAATCACTTACCCCCTTGGCTGTGACATCACCTTTCAATTTCCTTCGACTTCTTTTTTGCCTTCTGCCCCTGCTGCAACTGCACAAGTCACGCCTCTCCGACTCACCAACTGCCTCTCCGACTCACCAACTGCCCCTCCGACTCACCAACTGCCTCTCCGACTCACCAACTGCCTCTCCGACACACCAACTGCCTCTCCGACTCACCAACTGCCTCTCCGACTCACCAACTGCCTCTCCGACACACCAACTGCCTCTCCGACTCAACAACTGCCCTTCCGACTCACCAACTGCCCCTCCGACTCACCAACTGCCCCTCCGACTCACCAACTGCCTCTCCGACACACCAACTGCCTCTCCGACTCACCAACAGCCCCTCCGACTCACCAACTGCCCCTCCGACTCACCAACTGCCCCTCCGACTCACCAACTGCCTCTGCGACTCACCAACTACCTCTCCGACTCATCAACTGCCTCTCCGACTCACCAACTACCTCTCCGACTCACCAACTGCCTCTCCGACTCACCAACTACCTCTCCTACTCACCAACTGCCCCTCTGACTCACCAACTGCCCCTCCGACTCACCAACTGCCCCTCCGACTCACCAACTGCCCCTCCGACTCACCAACTGCCTCTCCGACCCACCAACTGCCTCTCCGACTCACCAACTGCCCCTCCGACTCACCAACTGCCTCTCCGACTCACCAACTGCCCCTCCGACTCACCAACTGACTCTCCGACTCACCAACTGCCTCTCCGACTCACCAACTGCCTCTCCGACTCACCAACTACCGCTCCGACTCACCAACTGCCTCTCCGACTCACCAACTGCCTCTCCTACTCACCAACTGCCCCTTCGACTCACCAACTGCCCTTCCGACTCACCAACTGCCCCTTCGACTCACCAACTGCCCCTCCGACTCACCAACTGCCTCTCCGACTCACCAACTGCCTCTCCGACTCACCAACTGCCCCTCCGACTCACCAACTGCCCCTCCGACTCACCAACTGCCCCTCCGACTCACCAACTGCCTCTCCGACTCACCAACTGCCTCTCCGACTCACCAACTGCCTCTCCGACTCACCAACTGACTCTCCTACTCACCAACTGCCCCTCCGACTCACCAACTGCCCCTCCGACTCACCAACTGCCCCTCCGACTCACCAACTGCCCCTTCGACTCACCAACTGCCTCTCCGACTCACCAACTGCCTCTCCGACTCACCAACTGCCCCTCCGACTCACCAACTGCCCCTCCGACTCACCAACTGCCCCTCCGACTCACCAACTGCCTCTCCGACTCACCAACTGCCTCTCCGACTCACCAACTGCCTCTCCGACACACCAACTGCCCCTCCGACTCACCAACTGCCTCTCCGACTCACCAACTGCCCCTCCGACTCACCAACTGCCCCTCCGACTCACCAACTGCCCCTCCGACTCACCAACTGCCTCTCCGACTCACCAACTACCTCTCCGACTCACCAACTGCCTCTCAGACTCACCAGCTACCTCTCCGACTCACCAACTGCCTCTCCGACTCACCAACTGCCCCTCCGACTCACCAACTGCCCCTCCGACTCACCAACTGCCCCTCCGACTCACCAACTGCCCTCCGACTCACCAACTACCTCTCCGACTCACCAACTGCCTCTCCGACTCACCAACTGCCACTCCGACTCACCAACTGCCTCTCCGACTCACCAACTGCCTCTCCGACTCACCAACTGCCTCTCCGACTCACCAACTGCCTCTCCGACTCACCAACTGCCTCTCCGACTCACCAACTGCCTCTCCGACTCACCAACTGCCCCTCCGACTCACCAACTGCCTCTCCTACTCACCAACTGCCTCTCCGACTCTCCAACTGCCTCTCCGACTCACCAACTGCCTCTCCGACTCACCAACTGCCTCTCCGACACACCAACTGCCTCTCCGACTCACCAACTGCCTCTCCGACTCACCAACTGCTTCTCCGACACACCAACTGCCTCTCCGACTCACCAACTGCCCCTCCGACTCACCAACTACCCCTCCGACTCACCAACTGCCCCTCCGACTCACCAACTGCCTCTCCGACACACCAACTGCCCCTCCGACTCACCAACTGCCTCTTTGACTCACCAACTGCCCCTCCGACTCACCAACTGCCCCTCCGACTCACCAACTGCCCCTCCGACTCACCAACTGCCTCTCCGACTCACCAACTGCCTCTCCGACTCACCAACTGCCTCTCTGACTCACCAACTACCTCTCCGACTCACCAACTGCCTCTCCGACTCACCAACTACCTCTCCTACTCACCAACTGCCCCTGCGACTCACCAACTGCCCCTCCGACTCACCAACTGACTCTCCGACTCACCAACTACCTCTCCGACTCACCAACTGCCCCTCCGACCCACCAACTGCCTCTCCGACTCACCAACTGCCCCTCCGACTCACCAACTGCCTCTCCGACTCACCAACTGCCTCTCCGACTCACCAACTGCCCCACCGACTCACCAACTGCCTCTCCGACTCACCAACTGACTCTCCGACTCACCAACTATCTCTCCGACTCACCAACTGCCCCTCCGACTCACCAACTGCCCCTCCGACTCACCAACTGCCTCTCCGACTCACCAACTGCCTCTCCGACACACCAACTGCCTCTCCGACTCACCAACTGCCTCTCCGACTCACCAACTGCCTCTCCGACACACCAACTGCCTCTCCGACTCAACAACTGCCCTTCCGACTCACCAACTGCCCCTCCGACTCACCAACTGCCCCTCCGACTCACCAACTGCCCCTCCGACTCACCAACTGCCTCTCCGACTCACCAACTGCCTCTCCGACTCACCAACTGCCCCTCCGACTCACCAACTGCCTCTCCGACTCACCAACTGCCCCTCCGACTCACCAACTGACTCTCCTACTCACCAACTGCCTCTCCGACTCACCAACTGCCTCTCCGACTCACCAACTACCGCTCCGACTCACCAACTGCCTCTCCGACTCACCAACTGCCTCTCCTACTCACCAACTGCCCCTCCGACTCACCAACTGCCCTTCCGACTCACCAACTGCCCCTCTGACTCACCAACTGCCCCTCCGACTCACCAACTGCCTCTCCGACTCACCAACTGCCTCTCCGACTCACCAACTACCCCTCCGACTCACCAACTGCCCTTCCGACTCACCAACTGCCCCTCTGACTCACCAACTGCCCCTCCGACTCACCAACTGACTCTCCTACTCACCAACTGCCTCTCCGACTCACCAACTGCCTCTCCGACTCACCAACTACCGCTCCGACTCACCAACTGCCTCTCCGACTCACCAACTGCCTCTCCTACTCACCAACTGCCTCTCCGACACACCAACTGCCTCTCCGACTCACCAACTGCCTCTCCGACTCACCAACTGCCTCTCCGACACACCAACTGCCTCTCCGACTCACCAACTGCCCCTCCGACTCACCAACTACCCCTCCGACTCACCAACTGCCCCTCCAACTCACCAACTGCCTCTCCGACACACCAACTGCCCCTCCGACTCACCAACTGCCTCTTTGACTCACCAACTGCCCCTCCGACTCACCAACTGCCCCTCCGACTCACCAACTGCCCCTCCGACTCACCAACTGCCTCTCCGACTCACCAACTGCCTCTCCGACTCACCAACTGCCTCTCTGACTCACCAACTACCTCTCCGACTCACCAACTGCCTCTCCGACTCACCAACTACCTCTCCTACTCACCAACTGCCCCTGCGACTCACCAACTGCCCCTCCGACTCACCAACTGACTCTCCGACTCACCAACTACCTCTCCGACTCACCAACTGCCCCTCCGACCCACCAACTGCCTCTCCGACTCACCAACTGCCCCTCCGACTCACCAACTGCCTCTCCGACTCACCAACTGCCTCTCCGACTCACCAACTGCCCCACCGACTCACCAACTGCCTCTCCGACTCACCAACTGACTCTCCGACTCACCAACTATCTCTCCGACTCACCAACTGCCCCTCCGACTCACCAACTGCCCCTCCGACTCACCAACTGCCTCTCCGACTCACCAACTGCCTCTCCGACTCACCAACTGCCCCTCCGACTCACCATCTGCCTCTCCGACTCACCAACTGCCCCTCCGACTCACCAACTGCCTCTCCGACTCACCAACTGCCTCTCCGACACACCAACTGCCTCTCCGACTCACCAACTGCCTCTCCGACTCACCAACTGCCTCTCCGACACACCAACTGCCTCTCCGACTCAACAACTGCCCTTCCGACTCACCAACTGCCCCTCCGACTCACCAACTGCCCCTCCGACTCACCAACTGCCCCTCCGACTCACCAACTGCCTCTCCGACTCACCAACTGCCTCTCCGACTCACCAACTGCCCCTCCGACTCACCAACTGCCTCTCCGACTCACCAACTGCCCCTCCGACTCACCAACTGACTCTCCTACTCACCAACTGCCTCTCCGACTCACCAACTGCCTCTCCGACTCACCAACTACCGCTCTCCGACTCACCAACTGCCTCTCCGACTCACCAACTACCGCTCCGACTCACCAACTGCCTCTCCGACTCACCAACTGCCTCTCCTACTCACCAACTGCCCCTTCGACTCACCAACTGCCCTTCCGACTCACCAACTGCCCCTCCGACTCACCAACTGCCCCTCCGACTCACCAACTGCCTCTCCGACTCACCAACTGCCTCTCCGACTCACCAACTGCCCCTCCGACTCACCAACTGCCCCTCCGACTCACCAACTGCCCCTCCGACTCACCAACTGCCTCTCCGACTCACCAACTGCCTCTCCGACTCACCAACTGCCTCTCCGACTCACCAACTGACTCTCCTACTCACCAACTGCCCCTCCGACTCACCAACTGCCCCTCCGACTCACCAACTGCCCCTCCGACTCACCAACTGCCTCTCCGACTCACCAACTGCCACTCCGACTCACCAACTGCCCTCCGACTCACCAACTGCCCCTCCGACTCACCAACTGCCCCTCCGACTCACCAACTGCCTCTCCGACTCACCAACTGCCTCTCCGACTCACCAACTGCCTCTCCGACACACCAACTGCCCCTCCGACTCACCAACTGCCTCACCGACTCACCAACTGCCCCTCCGACTCACCAACTGCCCCTCCGACTCACCAACTGCCCTCCGACTCACCAACTGCCTCTCCGACTCACCAACTACCTCTCCGACTCACCAACTGCCTCTCCGACTCACCAGCTACCTCTCCGACTCACTAACTGCCTCTCCGACTCACCAACTGCCCCTCCGACTCACCAACTGCCCCTCCGACTCACCAACTGCCCCTCCGACTCACCAACTGCCCTCCGACTCACCAACTACCTCTCCGACTCACCAACTGCCTCTCCGACTCACCAACTGCCACTCCGACTCACCAACTGCCTCTCCGACTCACCAACTGCCTCTCCGACTCACCAACTGCCTCTCCGACTCACCAACTGCCTCTCCGACTCACCAACTGCCTCTCCGACTCACCAACTGCCGCTCCGACTCACCCACTGCCCCTCCGACTCACCAACTGCCTCTCCTACTCACCAACTGCCTCTCCGACTCACCAACTGCCTCTCCGACTCACCAACTGCCTCTCCGACTCACCAACTGCCTCTCCGACACACCAACTGCCTCTCCGACTCACCAACTGACTCTCCGACTCACCAACTACCTCTCCGACTCACCAACTATCTCTCCGACTCACCAACTGCCCCTCCGACTCACCAACTGCCCCTCCGACTCACCAACTGCCTCTCCGACTCACCAACTGCCTCTCCGACTCACCAACTGCCCCTCCGACTCACCAACTGCCTCTCCGACTCACCAACTGCCCCTTCGACTCACCAACTGCCTCTCCGACTCACCAACTGACTCTCCGACTCACCAACTAAATCTCCGACTCACCAACTGCCCCTCCGACTCACCAACTGCCCCTCCGACTCACCAACTACCTCTCCGACTCACCAACTGCCCCTCCGACTCACCAACTACCTCTCCGACTCACCAACTGCCTCTCCGACTCACCAACTGCCTCTCCGACTCACCAACTGCCCCTCCGACTCACCAACTGCCGCTGGGCCTATTTATAGGCCTTCCCACGCTGCCTCTCTGACTCACCAACTGCCGCTGCCTCACCAACTAGAAGTGAAGGACAGGGATGGAGATAGAACTGGAAAGGTAGACAGAAGTTATGTAGATGCGTAGCAGAAACATATCATTCAGCCCAACTCGTCGGTGCCGGTGCTTATGCTCCATAGGAAACTCTTCCCATCTTACTTCATCGAACCCAATCAGCATATCCTTCTATTTTTTTCTCCCTCATGTACTTACCTAGCATTCCCTTAAATGCATACATGCTATTTGCCTCAATCACAGCATGTAGATGTAAGTGAAGGAGATAGAGATAGACAGAAAGGAGTGAGAGAAGTAGAAAGCAGTGAAGGAGAGTGCAAGACAGAGGTGAAGAAAGAGAGAGTGCTGGACAGAAGTGAAGGGGAGAAGTATAAAAACATATTTATATCGAGCTTTCAACATAGTACAACATTCCAAGGTGCTTCACAGGAGAGTTATCAAACAAAATTTGACACTGAGCCAAATAAGGAGATATTAGGGATGACCAAAAGCTTGGTCAAATAAGTAGCTTTTAAGGAGCGTCTTAAAATAGGAAAGAGAGGTAGAGAGGTGGAGTGGTTTAAGAAGCACATTCTAGAGCCTAGTGCCTCAACATCTCAGGAGCCAGCCGCCAATGGTGAAGTGATTAAAATCGGGGATGTGCAAGAATTGGAGAAGCGCAGATATCGCGGAAGGTTGCAGGACTGGAGGAGTTTCTAGAGATATGGAGGGGTGAGGCCATGCAGGGATTTTGTAAACAAGGATGAGAATTTTTAAATCGAGGTGTTGCCTAACCAGGAGCCAATGTAGGTCAATGAGCACAGGAGTGATGGGTGAACGGGACTTGGTACGAGATAGTATGCAGGCAACAGAATTTTGGATGTGCTTAAGTTTACGGAGGATAACATGTGGAAAGCCAGCCAGGAGTGCATTGGAATAGTCAAGTCTAGAGGCAACTAAGGCATGGATGAGGGTTTCGGCAGTAGATGAGCTGAGGCAGGGGCAGGTGATGCTAAGGAAGTGGAAATAAACGGTTTTAGTGATGGTATGGATATGTGGTCAAAAGCTCATATTGGGGTCAAATATGACACCAAGGTTGCAAACAATGTGGTTCAGCCTCATATAGTTGCTAGGGAGAGGGTTGAAGTCGGTGGCTAAGGAATGGCTTCGGTCTTCCCAATATTTAGTTGGAGGAAATTTCTGCTTATCCAGTACTGGAAGTTGGACAAGCAGTCTGACAAGTTAGAGGCAGTGGAGTGGTCAAGAGAGGTAGGTGGTGAGTTATAGAGCTGGGTGTCATCAGCGTACATGTGGAAACTGATGATGTGTTTTTGGACTCTCCTGCCGAGGGGCAACAAGTAGATGAGAAATAGAAGGGGGCCAAGGAGAGATCCTTGGGGACACCAGAGGTAACAATGCGAGAACAGGAACAGAAGCAATTTTAGGTGATTCTCTGACTACGATGAGATAGATAAGAATGGATCCAGGCAAATGTTGTCCTACTCAGCTGGACAACAGTGGAAAGGTGTTGGAGGAAGATGGTGTGGTCAACTGTTTCAAAGATTGCAGACAGGTCGAGAAGGACGAGGAAGGATAATTTACCTTTGTCACAGTCACAAATTAATTCATTCGTACTTTGATGAAAGCCGTTTCAGTATTAGGGCAGGAATGGAAACCTGATTGGAAGGATTCAAACATGGTATGCTGGGAAAGATGGGCAAGGATTTGAGAGGAGACAACACATTTGAGGACGTTGGAGAAGAAAGGGAGATTGGAGATGGGGCTATGATTTGCAGGGACGGAGGGGTCAAGGGTTGTTTTTTGAGGAGAGGGGTGATGACGGCAGATTTGTAGAAGAGGGAGACAGTACCTGAGGAAAGGGAACTGTTAACAATATCAGCTAACATAGATGTAAACGAATACAATATAGTTGCAATTATGGAGACATGGTTGCAGGATGACCAGGGCTGGGAATTGAATATCCAAGGATATTCAATATTTAGGAAGGACAGGCAAAAAGGAAGAGGAGGTGGTGTGGCGTTGTTAGTAAAGGGTGAAATCAGAGCAATAGTGAGAAAGGATATTGGCTCAGAAAATCAAGATGTAGAATCAGTCTGGGTGGAGCTAAGGAGTACCAAGAGGCAGAAAACATTGTTGGGAGTTGTCTATTGGCCTCCAAACAGTAGTGGCAGAGAGCGAGCAGTATCGCGAGCGGAGGTCGGCGGGTGAGCGGGACTACAATTGGCGGCGGCTGAGAGTGAACAGCGGCAGAGAGCGAGCAGCATCGTGAGAGGAGGTCGGCGGGTGAGCGGGACTACAATTGGCGACGGCTGAGAGCGAGCAGCGAGCTGCAGCTGCAGCAGAGGCGGGTAGTAAACAAGTAAAAAGTAATTGACATGTGGCGTCACAGCTAAGAGGGTAAGTGATTGACTGGCTGATTGGTGAGTAGTTTTTCTTTTTTCTTTATCTTTTTTCTTTTTCTAATCAACAGGAAACCTTTGTCATTGTTACAAAATTAATTAAATTAAGTAGTTTAGCAACATAAAATCATAGAAAATAGGTGCAGGAGTAGACCATTCGGCCCTTTTAGCCTGCACCGCCATTCAATGAGTTCATGGCTGAACATGCAACTTCAGTACCCCATTCCTGCTTTCTCGCCATACCCCTTGATCCCCCCAGTAGTAAGGACTTCATCTAACACCCTTTTGAATATATTTAGTGAATTGGCCTCAACAACTTTCTGTGGTAGAGAATTCCACAGGTTCACCACTCTCTGGGTGAAGAGGTTTCTCCTCATCTCGGTCCTAAATGGCTTACCCCTTATCATTAGACTGTGACCCCTGGTTCTGGACTTCCCCAACATTGGGAACATTCTTCCTGCATCTAACCTGTCTAAACCCATCAGAATTTTAAACGTTTCTATGAGGTCCCCTCTCATTCTTCTGAACTCCAGTTAATACAAGCCCAGTTGATCCAGTCTTTCTTGATAGGTCAGTCCCGCCATCTCGGGAATCAGTCTGGTGAACCTTCGCTGCACTTCCTCAATAGCAAGAATGTCCTTCCTCAAGTTAGGAGACCAAAACTGTACACAATACTCCAGGTGTGGCCTCACCAAGGCCCTGTACAACTGTAGCAACACCTCCCTGCCCCTGTACTCAAATCCCCTCGCTATGAAGGCCAACATGCCATTTGCTTTCTCAACCACCTGCTGTACCTGCATGCCAACCTTCAATGACTGATGTACCATGACACCCAGGTCTCGTTGCACCTCCCCTTTTCCTAATTCAGATAATAGTCTGTCTCTCTGTTTTTACCATCAAAATGGATAACCTCACATTTATCCACATTATACTTCATCTGCCATGCATTTGCCCAATCACCTAACCTATCCAAGTCGCTCTGCAGCCTCATAGCATCGTCCTCGCAGCTCACACTGCCACCCAACTTAGTGTCATCCGCAAATTTGGTGATACCACATGTAATCCCCTCGTCTAAATCATTAATGTACAGTGTAAATAGCTGGGGCCCCAGCACAGAACCTTCCGGTACCCCACTAGTCACTGCCTGCCATTCTGAAAAGTACCCATTTACTCCTACTCTTTGCTTCCTGTCTGACAACCAGTTCTCAATCCATGTCAGCACACTACCCCCAATCCCATGTGCTTTAACTTTGCACATTAATCTCTTGTGTGGGACCTTGTCGAAAGCCTTCTGAAAGTCCAAATGTACCACATCAACTGGTTCTCCCTTTTCCACTCTACTGGAAACATCCTCAAAAAATTCCAGAAGATTTGTCAAGCACGATTTTCCTTTCACAAATCCATGCTGACTTGGACCTATCATGTCACCTCTTTCCAAATGCGTTGCTATGACATCCTTAATAATTGATTCCATCATTTTACCCACTACCGATGTTAATCTCCTCTTTAACCAATAACGCTATCCCACCTCCTTTTCCTTCCTGAATATTAAATACCCCTGGATGTTGAGTTCCCAGCCTTGGTTCCCCTGGAGCCATGTCTCCGTAATCCCAATTACATCATAGCCGTTAACATCTATCTGTGCAGTTAATTCATTCACCTCATTACGAATGCTTCTCACATTGAGACTCAGGGACTTCAGGCTTGTTTTTTTAATACTCTTTGTCCTTTTAGAATTGCGTTGTAATGTGGCCCTTTTTGATTTTTGCCCTTGATTTCTCTACCCTCTACTCTTGCTTTTCTCCTTCCCACATTTTGCTTCTGCCCCCTTTTTACTTCCCTCTGTCTCCCTGCATAGATTCCCAACCCCCTGCCATTTTAGTTTAAACCCTCCCCAACAGCACTAGAAAACACTCCCCCTAGGACATTGGTTCCGGTCCTGCCCAGGTGCAGACCGTCCGGTTTGTACTGGTCCCACCTCCCCCAGAACCGGTTCCAATGCCCCAGGAATTTGAATCCCTCCCCCTTGCACCATTCCTCAAGCCACAAATTCATCTGAGCTATGCTGCAATTCCTACTCTGACTAGCATGGGGCACTGGTAGCAATCCTGAGATTACTATCTTTAAGGTCCTACTTTTTAATTTAGCTCCTAGCTCCCTAAATTCAGCTTGTAGGACCTCATCCTGTTTTTACCTATATCGTTGGTACCTATGTGGACCACGACAGTTGGCTGTTCATCCTCCCCCTCCAGAATGCACTGCAGTCGCTCTGAGACATCCTTGACCCTTGCACCAGGGAGGCATCATACCACCCTGGAGTCTCGTTTACGGCCACAGAAACGCCTATTTATTCCACTTACAATAGAATCCTTATCACTATAGCTCTCCCACTCTTTTTCCTGCCCTCCTGTGCAGCAGAGTCACCCCTGGTGCCATGGACTTGGCCATCTCCCCCAACAATACCTGTCCCCTCAGTACAGATTCACACGAGGCATGTAGTGAAGTCAAGGTCACTCTGGACCTGCACCTTTATTTCACAGCTCTGGAATGCTGCACTTGCTTGAGACCTGCCCTTATATACCTGTCTCTGGCAAGTGCACCCCTGGTGGTAAGGTATGCTGGTGGTTACAGGTCATATCTTATTACAGTCATGTATATCATGTTAGGATACAGTTATATATAATAATGTAAGATACATGACATCACCCTTCCCCAAGGTCTTATTGTCTAATGTAAGATACATGACATCACCCTTCCCCAAGGTCTTATTGTCTTTATAGGTTCAGTCTCTCAGGTGGTCTACACTCTCGCGTGGAGCGTCTGAGTTGTGGTTCAGTTGTTTGCCTTGGTGTCTGTTTTTCTTTGGGTGTGGTTGCTGGTATCTCGCCTGGGCTGTCTGTTTCGATTGGTGTGATTGTTGTTGACTCGCCTGGGCTGTCTGTTGGGATTGCCCTTTCCTCAGGTTGTTCCCTCTGTCTGTCCACCAGGTGTGGTGCGAGTTCCACATTGTAGTCTGCCTCTGGTTCCGCAGTGTTGTTGGTAAATCTGCTTTTGACTTGGTCTACATGTCTCCGGCAGGTTTTGCCATTGTCCATTTGCACTACCAGTAGCCTGTTTCCTTCCTTGCCCGTTACTGTCCCTGCAAGCCATTTGGGACCCCTGCCATCGTTCAGTAAAATCACTGTGTTCCCTATCTCATTCCATCTCCCCCTCGAATTTCTGTCATGGTACTCAGTCAGCTTACGGCGCTTTGCCTCAATGATTTCGTGCATGTCTGGGAGGATTAATGAGAGCCTTGTTTTTAAAGTTCTTTTCATCAACAGTTGCGCAGGGGGGAGTCCCAGTCAGTGAGATCTTTATGACAGCAGCAGTCGCGACAGGCGACCCTGCAGCGTGGGACCTTGGATTTTAAGCATGCCTTGTTTAATTATTTGCAATGCTCTCTCCGCCTTGCCATTGGAGGCCAGCTTAAACGGTGCCGTCTTGACGTGATTTATGCCGTGGTCAATTATAAAGTCTTGGAATTCTGCGCAATGAAACTGCTAATTATCCATCGTGGAGAGTTTCATTTGATATCCATGCTTTCCAAGTCTTTCTTTAAAATGAGTATTCTGCTAACACTAATCTGCTGCCAACTATTTTAAGTAGAACATTATTCAATGGCCCCTTTTGTCTGAATTCTAACGGTACAGCTGGACCAGTTGATATATTTTAAATACGTTACAAGAAGTATAACTGACCAATATGTCAGGGATTCCGTGCATTGCAAACATGGTTGCGAGGCTCTCCACAGTGGTGGAAGTTGTGCTCGAGTTTAAAATGATTTTCGATCCACTTTGAAAATGCATCTACAACTACGAGGAACATTTTGCCCATGAATGGGCCCGCATAGTCTATGTGCACCCGCGACCAAGGTTTGGTAGGCCAGGGCCAGGGGCTCAGTGGAGCCTTCCTGGGAGCATTGCTGAGTTGGGCACAAATGGTGCACCTTCGGACGCAGAGCTCCAGGTCCGCGTCAATACCAGGCCACCAGATGTGGGATCTGGCTATGGCCTTCATGAGAACGATCCCCGGGTGCTCGCGGTGGAACTCCCGGACAAATGCCTCTCTGCCTCGCAGAGTCATGACTACTCGGCTGCCCCACATCAGGCAGTGGGCTTGTAGTGATAGCTCATGCATGTGCCTGTGAAAGGGTTTTAATTCCTCGGGGAAGGCAGCGCGAGCCTCTGCCCAGTCACCGGTTCGGACACATCTTTTTACAAAGGATAATGTGGGGTCGCTGGCCGTCCAGGCTCTGATTTGGCGAGCCGTCATGGGCAAACCTGTGGACTCAAAGGCATTGATTGCCATGACTATCTCACAGTCCTGTTCGTCAGACCCTTCCGTGGTCGCCAGGGGTAGCCTGCTGAGCGCGTCGGCACAGTTGTCTGTGCCTGGTCTGTGCCTTATGGTATAGTCGTAGGACGCCAGCATGAATGCCCACCGCTGAATTCACGCCGAGGCGTTGGCGTTTATTGCCTTGCTTTCGGATAGGAGGGACGTGAGGGGCTTGTGGTTGGTTTCTAATGCAAACTTGACCCCAAAAAGGTATTGGTGCATCTTTTTGACACCATACACGCATGCGAGCGCTTCCTTCTCTACCATTCCGTACCCGCGCTCCGGCCGCGAATGTGACCTGGAGGCATAAGCTATGGGTTGTAATTTGCCCGCACTATTGACATGTTGCAAAACGCACCCGACCCCATACGCTGATGCATCGCATGTGAGAACTAGCTTTTTACCTGGGTCAAAGAAAGTCAAAACACTGTTGGAACACAGAAGTTGCGTGCCTTATTGAAGGCGCGTTCCTGGGCGTCCCCCCAAAACCAATCGCACCCCTTCCTGAGTAGCACGTGGAGAGGCTCCAGCAGCATGCTTAAGTTCTGCATAAAGTTCCCAAAGTAATTGAGTAGCCCGAGAAATGCGCGCAGTTCTGAGACATTCCGGGGCCTGGGGCCAGGCGAATTGCTTCTGTTTTGGACTCTGTTGGGCGGATTCCATCATCGGCAATCCTTCTGCCCAAAAATTCAACCTCGGGTGCGAGAAACAGGCACTTGGATTTCTTGACTCGTAGGCCTACCCGATCCAACTGATTTAGTACTTCCTCCAAATTACGGAGATGGGAGTCGGTGTCCCTGCCCGTGATAAGTATGTCGTCTTGAAATACAACTGTCCCCGGGATGGACTTGAGCAGACTCTCTATGTTGCGCTGGAATATGGAAGCTGCCGACCTGATGCCAAATGGGCATCGATTGTACATAAAAAGGCCTCGATGTGTGTTGATGGTGGTGAGTAGCTTGGATTCCTCGGTCAATTCTTGCATCATATACGCAGATGTGAGGTCTAATATTGAGAAAAGTTTACCTCCAGCCAATGTGGCAAATAAGTCCTCCGCTCTGGGCAGCGGGTACTGATCCTGTAGGGAGACTCTGTTTATGGTAGATTTGTAGTCCCCACAGATTTGTACGGATCCATCAGGCTTCATGACTGGGACGATGGGACTTGCCCAGTCGCTAAATTCCACAGGCAATATAATGCCTTCCCGCAGAAGCCTGTCCAGTTCGTGTTCAATCTTTTCCCTCATCACATAGAGTTCAGCTCTGGCCTTGTGATGGACCGGTCTAGCATCCTGTGTGATGTAGATTTTGACTTTGGCCCCTTTGAAAGTGCCCACACCTAGCTGAAAGAGATGTTCAAATCACTTTATCACTGTTGACAGAAGGTCCGTTCCTCTAATGACATGGCATGGACATCATCCCATTTCCAGTTTAGTTTTGCCAACCAGCTTCTCCACAGCAGGGGACAATCCACAGGGGAAGTTGGTTCACTGTCCCTTTGTGTGTGACAGAGAGCATGGCGCTGCCGAGGACTGGTACGATTTCTTTGGTATAGGTCCTCGGTGTGGTGTCGACCCTTGTGAGTTTTGGTCTGTCTCTTTTATGCGGCCACAGTTGTTCAAGTTGTTGAGCACCCATGAGAGATTGACTCGCGTATCCAGCTCCATGTTGACAGATATCCCGTTGAGTAGGACCCTCATCATTATCGGAGGCGTCCTGTTGTAGGAGCAGCGGCCATTGATCGTGTTGACCCACTGTACACCGGTGTCCCGGGTACTGTCCCCACCATCTTCTGGTTCGCTTTCCGACCCATCCGATTCGCATACTAGCCGAGCTGCCGTTTTTTTGCACATGCGGGCCAAATGCCCTGTATTTTCACAATTTCTGCAAACAGCCTGCTGAAATCCACATCCCCTTGCCGAGTGCCCACCTCCATACCTCCAGCACAGACCTGTTCCATTGTTCAAAGAGTTTCCAAAGAATGAGCTGCGTCTGGCTGATCTCTCTTGAGCTTCTCTCAGTTTGTAGTTGATTGCTCGCATTGTGGGTTGATGAGGTGTGAACGGCCGTTCCTGTGGCCCTTGATGGCTTCTGCCTGCTGTCGAGAGCCTGTTCTCCCGGTTTTGTCTGTGTGTTGGGGTAGCAGCTTGTTTCGTGCTGTGAACTTCTTGTTCCAATATTTCGTTAGTTGTCGTACATGCATTGTAAATCAAACTCGTTTCTTCTTCCCCTACCAAGAATGTCTGTGCAACCAGTGCTGCTGCCTCTAAGGTCAGGTTCTTGGTATCTATGAGCTTTCGGAATATGCCTGCGTGGCCTATTCCTTCAATGAAAAAGTCTCTCAGCATTTCTCTCCTCAATTCATCGGAGAACCCACATAAACTAGCCAACCTCCGAAGTTCCACCATGAAGTCGGGTATGCTCTGGCCCACACAGCGTCTGTAGTTGTAAAACCTGTGTCTGGCCATGTGCAGGCTGCTCGCTGGTTTCAGGTGGTCTCTTACCAGTGTGCTCAATTCTTCAAACGATTTGCTTGCTGGTTTCTCGGGTGCCAACAGATCCTTCATTAAAGCGTATGTTTTCGAGCCACAGCTGGTCAAGAGATGGGCTCTTCTCTTGTCCGCCTTATTGTCGCCTAACCAGTCTTTGGTTACAAAGCTTTCCTGGAGCCTTTCTGTAAAGTCCTCCCAATTGTCTCCCGCATTGTACTTTTCATCTGATCTGTTGTTCGCCATTCTATGGATTCTGTAATCCTGTAACCCGTCGCCACTGTAAAGTCCTGTCCCCTCAGTACAGATTCACGTGAGGCATGTAGTGAAGTCAAGGTCACTCTGGACCTGCACCTTTATTTCACAGCTCTGCAATGCTGCACTTGCTTGAGACATGCCCTTATATACCTGTCTCTGGCAAGTGCACCCCTGGTGGTAAGGTATGCTGGTGGTTACAGGTCATATCTTATTACAGTCATGTATAGCATGTTACGATACAGTTGTATATAATAATGTAAGATACATGACAGTACCCAAGGGGACCCCTGCACTACCTTCCTTCCACTGCTCTTCCTGATGTTCACCCATTCCCTATCTGCCTTTGAATACCCTTATGTATTTAACCCCTTACACTACCACCAGAGGGCCTACCTGTTGGAGTCCCAAGGGATTCCAGCATCCTTACATTTGCCTGTCTTCAAATCCCCATCACTCTGCCTTGCTAAGCTTACTCCTGCACATCATTACTCACGCCCATCCACCCATCTCTCTCTCTACCTACATACTCACATCCCCCTCTGACTACCCACCCTCACAGTCACCCTCATCCAAATGCAATTATACCAACTAGCACCACCGTACTCCCTCATAGTCACCCTCTACAGATGTAACCCACACAATCCTTACACTCATGCCATTACTCTCACTCAAATTTCTTTTCTTTCCCTCCTTGCAGGTGAAAGGAACGCACAATAACAGGTAACAGGGAGAGAACTGGAGGTGGCCCTCCATCCTTCGCTACTTTGACAGCAGCAGAGAATGTTGCCCTGGAGGTGTCAGGAATTGCGGAACAGCTGGTGGTGGAAGACACGGGGGACCTCTCAGCAATCTGGTGACAGAATTGCATGTCATATAGTCACATGGCATACAACAGTCACTCATATGTGTACTGATGTCAGCAGCCAGTGAATGTTCATCATGTGCATAATGGTATTGTTACCCATTCTTAATTATCATAGTTGGTCCCTCGAACGACGATGACTTGCTTCCACAAGAGTTCACAGATGTTTCAATGAAGGACCCGATGTTCCAGTCCTGAACTCCAATTGAGGGGGTGGAAGGTGCCTGTGCGTTTATTTAAAAAAAAATTGTGGTGACCATTGCACATCAGCCACTACATGGGCTCGACAGAGCTAGGTCTTTATCCAGTGGCAAGGGTTGAACCAAGATGACTGGAGACCTGCTCTGCTGCATGGACCTAGAGCTCACACATATCGCAATGTGGGCAGGCCCATGCTGCCCCTGGGCCCTTGGCTCTTCTGGGCCCCGTACCTTCAATCGCTGCACCTCCACCACAATCTCTCACCGCTCCTCTGCCACAAACATTCACTGCACCTCTGCCACGATCCTGCGCTGATCCTCCGGCACAAAAACACTTGCCACACCTCTGCCATGATCTCCCTCCGCACCAAATATTCACCGAACCTCCGTCACGATCCCTCATCACTCCTCCACCCTGATCACTTGTCACAAGTCCGCCACGACCTTTCATGCTCCTCTGCTTTACCAGGGCCCAGCCGATGCTCCTGCCCATGCTCCAAACGGTGACCTGGATCCTGATGACGTCACCCAGTCGCCCATCTCGAAGCTGGTGCACACTTGGAGCGGCTTGTGCTGGAAGCTGCAGTGGCGTGCACCAGCTCTATTTATAGCCCTGACCTGCGGTGGTGTTCTCACACAGGTCGGGGCGGCCCATTCTTAATATAACATTTCTAAATCATCTCTTTACTCTCCCATAGGTCTATCAGGAGCCACTCGCACCCCCCACTGTCCAGCCAAAAGAAGACTATTTCTCAGAGGAGCCTCCAGTCTCTGAGGGTGCACTATCACCAGACCTATGTGCACCCAGCACCATCACAGAGTAGTCTTGTCAACTGGTATATCACAAGTCACAAGTGAGCAAGAGGAGATGTTGGAGGCAGGGACAACAGTGGAGACTTCTCACCAGAGGGCACAGGACACTCCCAGCTCTGCTCAGCTGCATGCAGATGCTCAGCCTCAGGGGCGATCGAGAAAGAGGGCGATCCTGGAGGTTCAGGAAGAAGTGCAGGGAGCTCGGACAGGTGTTGCAGCCGCAATGTCTGCAAATGTGCAGGAAATGGATGAGTCCATCTCCAACATGAGCACCACCGTGTCACAGGTGCTGACAACTGTAGGGTCTTCCATGGAAAGGATGGCCACCTGCATGGAGCAGCTAATGTGCCACACACGAGGACATGCTACCAATGGAGAGCAGAAGGCAGAGGCTCCTAGACCTCCTCTCTAGGAGGGATTTCAATGTAGACTTGGGACTTAATGGCCCCATTGTTGTACTCTCCCGCTCCTTACTAGCAGGGAAGTGCAGGTAGCCCATGCGAGGGATGGCAGTGAGAGGGGCATGGAAGCGGGGGCTTCTCTCAAAGCACTCACACTTCTCCCTCATTGCCTCCCCCTCAGTCAGAGCCCTAGATGCCTGCTCGGGATGCAATGGCAATGCAGGAGCAGCAGACTTTGGTGGGGCCATCAAAGGCTCCAAAACCCAGAGGACATCCGCCAAAATTGTCTACTCAGTCACAGCAGGGAAGTGAGCAGGCTGCCTCTACCTCGACTGAAGCCATAGGGATTGCACCTTGTAGAAGTACTCAAAAGAAAAAATACACAGATGTAGATGCACAAGGGTAAGCACATGGATGTTTAAAGAAGTGTTTTTGTTCAGGTTCTGTTACTGTTACATCATATATAAAATTATTTATTCTCACGACTTTTGTCTGCTGCTTTGGAAGTGGCTTAGTGAGTTAGAGTGAATGGTCAGCTGTGACGTTACCTCCAGCAATGGGGGTCAGTGTGAAAGGAATGGCTTAGGCATTGTCGTGATACTTTATGGTGTTGTTTCAGGGGAACCTGGCACAGCATGTGGCAGCCATATGGGTGTAATGCAGGAAGTTAAGTAAATCTGGCCATGAGGCCATGCCTGGAGTCCTGGAGTGCTGCTGGCATCTGGACCTCAGGTTCCTCCTCTTCCTCTGAAGAGGCCGTGTGCTCTGCACCTTGCTCCTCATGCAGCGCTAATCCTCGTTGCTGCGCTGGTGCGTATTGAAGGGCTCCTCCAGATCGAAAGCATCTGAAGCACAATTTCAGCATGCCTATTGTTTACTCAATGGCACATCTGGTAGACATGTGGCTTTCATTATATTTCTCCATGGACTCAGTACTTGGCCTTCTCAAGGGTGTCATCAGTCACTTCTTCAGTGGATAGCCCTTATCAACAAGCAGCCAGCTCGTAAGTTTGTTTGACAGTGTGAAGTGTTGAGGGAGGATGGACTGGCGCAGGTCGAAAGAGTCACGGCAGCTGCCAGGAAATTTGGCGCACACATGCATGATGATCTTCCTATGCTTGCAGACCAGCTGCACATTGAGAGTGGAAGCCCTTGTGTTTCACACACACTCCTGGGTGATGATGGGGTGCCCCGATGGCCACATCTGTGCAGTCGATGATGCCCTGCGCCCGTAGGAAGCCAGTCATAGTGGCAAAACCCATGTGCGCTCACTAACACTGGCTTCATCAGTGGCAAAGTTGATATAATTGGCTGACTTGTTAAACATGGTATCGTGACCTGTGTGAGGCATCTGTGGGTGGCTGACTGTGAGATGCTGCAAATGTCTGCTGCAGATCCCTGGAAGGAGCCTGAGGTGAAGAATTTGAGGGCGGTGGTGATGAACAGCTCCAGCACTAATCTGGCGGCACCTCACTAATAGCCTGCCAATTTGAAAATGACCCGTTTATTGCTTTTCTCTGTTTTCTGTCCTTTAACCAAGCTAATATATTACCTCCAACCCATGAGCCCTTATCTTGTGTAACAACCTTTCGTGTGGCACCAAATCAAATGCTTATTGAAAATCCAAATACAAATCATCAAAAACAACAACCATGTATGAATATAGTGTCTTTGACGTAGTAAAATATTCCAAAGGGCTTCACAGAAGTGTTATAAAACAAAATTTAACATCGAACCACAAAGAGAAATTAGGACAGATGACCAAAAGCTTGGTCAAAGAGGTAGGTTTCAGAGAGGAAAAAAGAGGTCAAGAGATAGAGAGGTTTAGGGAGGGAATTCCAGAGTTTAGGGCCTAGGCAGCTGACGGCACAATCTCCAATGGTTGAATGATTAAAATCAGGGATGCTCAAGAGGTCAGAATTAGAGGAGTGCAGATATCTCGGAGGGTTGTGGGACTGGAGGAGATTACAGAGATAGAGAGGTGCAAGGCCATTGAGAGATTTGAAAATAAGGATGAGAATTTTAAAATCGCCGTTTTAATTAACCAATGTAGGTCAGCGAGCACAGATGAGTGAATGGGACTTGATGCGAGTTAGGACATGGGTAGCCGAGTTTTGGATGATCTCAGGTTTACATAGGGTAAAATGTGGGAGATCAGCCAGAAGTGCAGTGGAATAGTCAAGTCTAGAGGTAACAACGGCATGGGTGAGGGTTACAGCAGCAGATGAGCTGAGGCAGGGGCGGAGAGGGGCTATGTTACGGATGTAGAAATAGGCGGTCCTAGTTCTGCACGGATATGTGGTCAGAAGCTCATTTCAAGGTCAAATATGACACCAAGGTTGTGAACAGTCTGATTCAGCCTCAGACAGAAGCTAGGGAGAGGAATGGAGTCCGCGGTTAGGTAATGGAGTTTGTGGTATTTAATTGGGGAAAATTTCTGCTCATTCGAGTATTAGATGTCGGACAAGCAGCCCATTTAGAGACAGTGGACAGGTCAAGAGAAGTGGTGGCGAGGTAGAGCTGGGTGTTGTCAGCCGACATGTGGAAACTGACACTGTGTTTTCAGATGATGTCGCCGAGGGGCAGCACGTAGTTGAGAAATAGGAGGGTGCCAAGGAGAGATCCTTGGGGGACACCAGAGGTAACGATGCGGGTGCGGGAAGAAAAGACATTACATGTGATTCTCTGGTAACAATTACATAGACAAGAATGGAAGCAGGCAAGTGCAGTCCCATCCAGCTGGACGACGGTGCAGAGGTGTCCAAGGTTGGGAAGGAGGAGGAGGGATAGTTTACCTTTGTCACAGTCACAAAGGATGTCATTTGCGACTTTGGTGAGAGCCGTTTTGGTACTGTGGAGTGGGCAGAAACCTGATTGGAGGGATTCATACATGGCGTTCTGAGAAAGAGGCATCAACATGTTCAAGGATGTGAGAGGAAAGGGAGGTTGGAGGTAGGGTGTTAGTTTGCAAGGACAGAGGGGTCAGGAATTGTTTTTTTGAGGAGGTGTGATAACGGTAGATTTGAAGAAGAGGGGAACAGTACCTGAGGAGAGAGAACCATTACAAATATCAGCGAACATAGGAGCCGGAAAACGAAGTTGGGTGGCCTGCAGTTCAGTGGGAATACGGTCGAGGGATCAGGAAGTGGGTCTCATGAACAAGATGAGCACGGAGAGGTCATGAGGGGAGATCAGAGAGAAACTGGAGAAAGATACGAGTTCAAGGCTAGGGCAGGGGGAAACCTTAGAGGAGGTTTGGCCTGGTGGGCTAGGGAAATGAAGGGAAGTGGCAGAGGCAGTTGTTCGCTTTAACCTGCGAGTTACATCCTCAAACAACACTAATCGATTTGTCAAACACTATTTCCCTTTCATAAATACATGTTGATGCTGCCTAATTATACTATGATTGTTTAAGTGTCCTCTTACCACTTCCTTAACAATGGATTCCAGCATTTTCCTGACAAATTAAGTCAGGCTAACTGGCCTGTAGTTCCCTGTTGTCCCTCTCCCTGCTTTCTTGAATAACAGTGTTACATTTGCTACCTTCCAATCCATTGGAACAGTTCCAGAATCTAAGGAATTTTGGAAGATCAACCAATGCATCCACTATCTCTGCAGTGTAAGGGGGTGGTCCCGGGGTCAGGTTCACCTCTGACCAACTTGAGTGGTTCGAATCGCTCCCACTCCCTGGGTTCTAGACTCTGGGTTTATTTGGTGGGTGTGATAAACTGCAAAGGACAACTGGTTTGATGCAAAAAAACTTTGATTTTATTAAAAAGATAAGGAAATACAATGTCAAACTTATAATCACTCAAAAAAGAACAATACATCACACATTCAAAAGGGGGTACAGTAAAATTACAACTCCCACCTCCCAATATCTAATTCTAGCTAGGTTAGACTCCAGGGCAGGCAGAGACGATGCTTACCAATCCTTTCTGGTCAGTTAGCGGTAGTTCGCGATTTCGGGGTCCGTTGGATTCTGTAAATTCTGTTTGCCGTACCCCGAACGTCGGAGAAGATTTCTTACTGTGCAATCTTTAGTTGGGTTGAGTCCGCTGATGCGGTAAGGCGTGTTTTGGATCTATGGGGTAAGTGCCCGGTTTGCTTCATTAGAAATAGGTTCAAAGTCTCTTTAGGTAATGTTTTCACCTGATGGTAGTCAGGCCTTAGATTACAGAGTGGAAACTTTCGATTCTTTGGTTTCTTCCCGTTGAAGTTTTGTTTCGAGTTTCGTCGAATGCGGTGGGACCACGTTAGCCGTGGTCGGTTGCTGCCACGATGGTGATGTTCTTCCTTCCTTCAGGACTTCAGGATTTCGAGGCTGGAGAAGTTAGTTTACAACTGTCGTGTTGGTTTCTCTCCCTTCTTGATGACACAAGCATGGTCTCGATTGTATGGCAAAGTATGTCATACCCTCTATTGAAACAGGAGGCCAGTTATACGGTTTGAGTTGTTCTAATCTTGGCGACAAATCAGTTCAGAATTCTTTGTTTTAATTTGGTGGGCTTGAATCTTCTTTGTAATATTTTGTCGGGCTCGTTAAAAGTTAATATGTTTTGGGTGGGTTGATGTTTGAAAACTGTTTCCTGATGGAAATATTAGCTTGGTAATCGCAATGTCCTTTTGTGCTTAGTTTTTTGCATACATCTTTGTGATGTATATGCTGAAACAGTTTTCCAGATTCAGGTTGATGGTTGGCTATCTCTGGGTTATTTGTTGTAATTTTAATGTCTCTTGTCGAGAAGGATTCTTGAATACACATTTCTCCAGACAAGTTATGTTCGTCCCAACACCCAGACAGCCTCAATAATCAAGTTGTCTCCGGTTAGTTCTTTAGGCCCGCCCACAGCCTTGAATTTGTCTTTTAAAAGTCCAAAATTCGATTAAATTTTGTAGTTTCTTCCATAAGTACTTTAGGGTTGCAAACTTTCCGGTAGATAGTCCCAAATTAAATTTCCTTTCAAATGAGCCCAAACACTGGGGGTGGGGGCGGGTTCTTGAGAATTTTGCATCCTTTCAGCAGCCACCTCATTTAAAACCCGAGGATGTAGGCCATCAAGTTCAGGGAATTTGTCAGCTTTTAGTCCCATTAATTTCTCCAGTATTTTTTTCTTTAATATTATTAATTACTTTAAGTTCCTCACTCTCATTAGACAATTGGGTCTCCCACTATTTCTGTTATGTATTTTGTGTCTTATGGACTGATTTCTGGGATGGGGGGATTGCCCTATGAGGTGAGATTGAGTAGAATAGATCTATATTCCATAGAGTTTAAAAGAAAGGTGATGCCATTGCAACGTATAAAATTCTTAAGGGGCTTGTCAGAGATGATGCTGGGAGGATGTCTTCCCTGGCTGGGGAGTCTAGCATTACAGGTCAGTCTCACAATAAGGGTTTGGCCATTTAAGACTGAGACTTCTTTGGAATTCTCTACCCCAGAAGGCTGTGGGTGCTCAGTCGTTGAGTATATTTAAGACAGAGATCGATAGATTTTTGGATACTAAGGGAACCTAGGGATATGTTGATAGTGCCAGAAGATGGAATTGAGGTAGATCAGCCATAATCTTATTGAATGGTGGAGCAGGCTCGAAAGGCTGAATAGCCTTTTCCTGTTCCTAGTTCTTATTGTTTAATGTCTCTGCCATGTGCTTATTCCTCATTATAATTGCTCTTGTCTTGACCTCTTAGGGACCCACATTTGCTTTTGCTACTCTCTCCCTTTTTCATATTTATAAAAGCTCCTACAACCTGTTTCTATATTTTTTGTTAGTGTGCTCACATAGTCTATTTTCTCCCTCTTGATAATTTTGGGTCATCCTTTGCTGGTTTCAGAAAGTCTCCTAATTCTCAGGCTTACTCATTTTCTTAGCAACATTATAAGCCTCTTTTAAACTAATTCCTCATTAACCTCTTTAGTTAGCCATGGATGGATCCCTTTTCCCCATGGAGTTTTTATTTCTCAATGGAATGTATATTTTTCCTGAGGGGATTTTGTGCCTTAAGGGAATGTATATCTGTTGTAAATCATGTATTCATTCTTTAAATGTTTGTTATTGCTTATCTAGCATCATACCTTTTAATCTAATTTCCCAATCTACCTTAGACAGCTTGCCCTTCATATCTATGTAACTGAGATTTATTTAAGTTTAATTCTCTAGTTTCAGAATTAAGTACATCAACATGAAATGTTATCATATTATGATCACTCTTCCCCAGAAGGTCCCTTACTATAAGATTACTAATTAACACTGTTTCATTACACACAAGATCTAAAATATCCTGTTCCCTGGTTGGTTCCAAAATGTATTGTTCTAGGAAACTGACCAGAATGCATTCCATGAACTCATTCGCCAAACTACTTTTGCCAATTTGATTTGTCCAGTTTATTTGAAGATTACATTACCTTTGTTACAAACTCCTCTTATTTCTTGATTAATACTCTGACCAATCCTATCGCTACTGTAAGGAGGCCTATAACTACTCCCACCAGTGTTTTCTCCCCCTTGTTATTTCTTATCTTCACCCATACTTATTCTACTTCCTGCTCTTCCGAGCCAAGATCCTTTCTCACTAATGCCCTTATGTCATCCTTTATTATCAGGGCTAGCCCCCACCCCCGTTTCCATTTTGTCTCTCTTTTCAAAAGATCATGTACCCTGGAATATTTAGTTTCCTACCTTGGGTTACCATGCAACCACATCCCTGTAATGGTTATTAGGTCAAATCCATGAAGTGACGCTTGAATTCTACATGAATGGCGTGTATACTCCCAAACAACTGGTCACTGTTAGGAGAGGGCGTTAGGACAGGCACAAGCCACCAAATACCATGCAGCCTCGTATTGAGTGCTGGCAGGCATTTTAAGTGCCCCTTAACGAGCCTCCGGCAGCCATTCCTAATTCAATTCCTTTACCAAGATGCTGTCTTGTACTATAGAAGGGTGAAACCGGTGTTTCAGCTCAAGACCCCAATTATGTTACCTCGGAAACTCTTCAGCACGTGAACGCGGTACTGAAAATTGCTCCCAAGTGACCTTTTCTGTAATCTGTTGCCAACAATTACTTGGCATGACTGAGTGTTTTTATGTGATTCAATATCGCTGCAGGCTGTGTCTTGAAGTTGAAACCTTTGTCTTAAAATGTGAAACTTTGCCTTCATCTTTAAAACAACAATAGAAAATCTTCACAGCAAAGTCACTGGACTGGACCACAAGAAAAGCAATTTAAAAAGAAAACCCTTTCCTTGCTCATTAAGGGTGAATATTTCAAGGCTTTGCTCATGACGTGTAGCCTCACTGATTGGAAGCATGCACTGTGAACACGAAAGTGCGTGCTCACAGCAGGCAGTGTATATTTTTCACAGAAAATAAACTCTCAGATTTTTCAGAGGTCATTCTTTGTGGCGCTGCTGACTCCATGACCCATCTGAATCTCAAACTAGAACTCATCCAAAACTCTGTTGTCCGTATACTAACTCAGTGGTTCTCAAACTGGAGTCCGTAGAGACTTTCCGAGGGTCCGTAACCTGAGGTAATTTCAAGCGTACTCCTCCTTATAAAACTGACACTGATTCAATTCTTGCGAATTATTCTCAACGGCTGGGCTTGCTTCCTCATAGAGGCCCACAGCTATCAAACACTTTGCAACGAGCACTCCCCGCCAGTCGAGCCGATTCCTCTCCCTGGTGCTGCGACCCTGTACCATCCTTCCAACATGTGATCAGAGTGCTTACAGGGCCCTTCAAACATGTGCCTGAACGTGTTCACATAAACACATACAATCCCATAGTGCAGCTGATACAGAAGATGCCAGTGGGACAGCATGGTGGTGAGTCATGCTTCCAGCAGCACCGCAGCATGTACATCACGCAATGACAAGTTCCTGTGGAGCCATCTTGTGTATGTGTGAGTTTGTGACTTGTCATGTGAGCCTGTTATTGTATTTACATCAGCAGTTGCATTACCACAGTAGTCCACTAGGTGGATCATCATCATAGGCAGTCCCTCGAAACGAGGATGACTTGCTTCCACGCCAAAAAAAAGGATGAGTTCACAGGTGTTTCGAATGAAGAATCCGAACTACATCCTCAAGGGTGGAATTCTGTGCATGGATGATATTAATGTGTGGTGACCGTTGCACACCAACCACCACACGGGCTTGACAGAGCGAGGTCTTCGTCCAGTGGCAAGGATTACCCAAGACAACTGGAGACCTGCTCTGCTGCATGGATCTAGTGCGCACACATTTCACAGTGTGGGCTGGCCCGTGCTGCCCCTGGGCCCCTGGCCCCGAACTCAGGCCTCCCCTATTCCATTAGGGGAGCTCAATATTACACTTTTCCCTCCTTAATGAAGAAGTAATCATAAAATAATCATCATACATAAGTTGCATGGTTATACACAACAAAAGATATGGACTTATTTTGCCATATTTACAAATCAAACTCTGTTTCAAAGAAGATACCTTCGCTTTTGAACAGAACTTTACAAACTTGGTGTTGGAACTTAGACTCATTCTAGGCTGAGCCTGAGGAGAATTTTTCTCCAAGTGCAATCCTTGATCTATATTTTGATTTTCTACAACTTCAGACTGTTTGTCTGCCTGACTCGGACTCAGACTTAAATTCTGACTTTCTCTTAAAACTTGTTTCTCGTACATCTGATGTAGGATTTTCTACTGGTACTCTACTTGTAACAAGACTATCTGATTCATCAGAAATAATCGAATCATTCCAACTTTCAACTCCTTCCGCATCTGCAGGTAAAATACCAATGTGAACAAACCTAACCTGTCCACGATCAAACATCTTGACCAAATATGTGCAAGGACCACATATCTTCACTACTCTTCCTGGTAACCACATTAACCAGTTATGGTGATAGTTCTTCACTCTAACCTTCTGATTCAATTTCACACGTCTCTTTTTTACTCTACCTCTATCCAGCTTCTCCTTCTGCCTTAATTGTTTCTTTTCAACTGACTGTGCCAGGTTTGGCTTTAACAACGAGACCTGGTCCATGTTCTACCAATCGTTGTATGAGCAGTATTGCGATAAGTAATTCGAAAATTTGCTAATTTGTGGTCCAACGACAACTGCTGTCTTTTTGGATTTGAATCCAACATTTGCTTGATGAGGGCAAATTTTACAATTTGTATTGTGCGCTTTGCTGCATCATTTGAAGCATGGTGGAATGGTGGAACTTTGGTAAGTTTCACACCGTTTCTGCTCATGAACTGTGCAAATTCTTCTGAAAAAAATTGCAGCCCATTATCAGACACAATTTCTTCTGGGAGGCCACATGAAGAAAACAATCTTCGAAAATTCTTGTGTGTTTTACTTGTTTTTTTCCGCATTGTAAACACTTTTACCCACTTCAAATGGCTATCAGTCACAATGAACAATTGTTGTGTTTTAGCTCAGCAAAATCTACATGTAGCCTTTGCCACACCCTGGGAGGCCATTTCCATGGCTGTAGTGGATTCTTGCTTACCGATTGACATGTTTTACACTGACTAACGATGTACTCTATATCTTTATCTAAACCTACCCACCATAAATAAAGTAATGCAAAACCCTTGGCCAAGCCATTCCCAGGTGCTGGTCATGAAGATCTCCTAACATTTTGGACCTGTACCTATTTGAAAAATTTACACTTGCACCCCACATGATACAATCTTTATCCACTGATAGTCCATTCTTACAAACGAAGCATAGATGAATATCTTTCTCTGATACCTGGTTTGGCCAACCATTTGCTATGTAATCATATACCTTTGATATAACTGGGTCACATTTGTTAGCTCTACCAATCTCTTCAGCTGGGACTGGCAGTTCATCAATGCATGAAAGATATAACACATCTTCCCTATTGGATGTAACTTGTGATGGGAATGGCAACCTGGACATAGCATCACCATTAAGCTGATCAGCTGATCGTATGTACTCAATGTCATATTCGTATGCTGACAAAATCAAAGCCCATCTCTGCATTTGGGCTGCAGCTAAGGTTGGAACTGGGGACTTTGGATGGAGGATTCCTGTCAGGGGCTTATGGTCAGTAACGCCGGTAAACTTACGACCATACAAGAATTTGTGGAACTTCTTGACCCGAAAAATCAATGCCAAAGTTTCCCTTTCGATCTGCACATAATTATGCTCACCGGCACCAAGAGTTCATGAAGCAAAAGCAATTGGTCTCTCCTTCCCACGATGTAGTGATCACTGCCCCAACTCCATACAGAGAGGTATCACATGCCAGCTTTATCTCCTTAGATACATTATAATGAACTAACATGGTACTCTCTACCAACTGGCTTTTACACTCTTTGAATGCTGTGTTGCATTCTTCTGACCACTTCCAGTGGACCTATATTTTTAATAGTTCATTCATAAGAACATAAGAAATAGGAACAGGAGTAGGCCATACGGCCTCTCGAGCCTGCTCCGCCATTCAATAAGATCATGGCTGATCTGATTATGGACTCAGCTTCACTTCCCCGCCCGCTCCCCATAACCCCTTATCGTTTAAGAAACTGTCTATTTCTGTCTTAAATTTATTTAATGTCCCAGCCTCCACAGCTCTCTGAGGCAGCGAATTCCACAGATTTACAACCCACTGAGATAAGAAATTTCTCTTTTCTGTTTTAAATGGGTGGCCCCTTATTCTAAGATCATGCCCCCTAGTGCTAGTCTCCCCCATCAGTGGAAACATCCTCTCTGCATCCACCTTGTCAAGCCCCCTCATAATCTTACATGTTTCGATATGATCGCCTCTCATTCTTCTGAATTCCAATGAGTAGAGGCCCAACCTACTCAAACTTTCCTCATAAGTCAATCGCCTCATCCCCAGAATCAACCTAGTGAACCTTCTCTTAACTGCCTCCAAGGAAAAGTATATCCTTTCATAAATATGGAAACCAAAACTACACGCAGTATTCCAGGTGTGGCCTCACCAATACCTTATATAGCTATGACAAGACTTCCCTGCTTTTATACACCATCCCCTTCATAATAAAGGCCAAGATACCACTGACCTTCCTGATCATTTGCTGTAGCTGCCTACTATCCTTTTGTGTTTCATGCACAAGTACCCCTAGGTCCCGTTGTACTGCAGCACTTTGCAATCTTTCTCCATTTAATTAATAACTTGCTCTTTGATTTTTTTTCTGCCAAAGTGATCTCACACTTTCCAACATTATACTCCATCTGCCAAATTTTTGCCCACTCACTTAGCCTGTCTATGTCCTTTTACAGATTTTGTGAATCCTCCTCACACATTGCTTTTCCTCCCATCTTTGTATCGTCAGCAAACTTGGCTACGTTACACTCAGTCCCTTCTTCCAAGTCATTAATATAGATTGTAAATAATTAGGGTCCCAGCACTGATCCCTGCGGCACCCCATTAGTTACTGGTTGCCAACCAGACAATGAACCATTTATCCCAACTCTCTGTTCTCTGTTAGTTAACCAATCCTCTATCCATGCTAATATATTACCCCCAACCCCATGAACTTTTATCTTGTGCAGTAAACTTTTATGTGGCACCTTGTCAAATGCCTTCTGAAAGTCCAAATGCACCACATCCACTGGTTCCCCTTTATCCACCCTGTTCGTTACATCCTCAAAGAACTCCAGCAAATTTGTCAAACATGACTTCCCCTTCATAAATCCATTTGACACTGCCTGACTGAATTTTGCTTTTCCAATTGTCCTGCTACTGCTTCTTTCATAATGGACTCCCAATATTTTCCCAACCATAGATGTTAGGCTAACTGGTCTATAGTGTCCTGCTTTTTGTCTGCCTCCTTTTTTAAATAGGGGCATTACATTTGCAGTTTTCCAGTCATTGTGATTGTGTTAAGTCCCTCCTCCCCGCCCCCGCCCCCTACCCGCCTTCCCCATAGCCCCTTGACTATCCACTGTTGAAATACTATTAGTGTCCTCCACTGTAAAGACTGATACAAAATATTTGTTCAGAGTTTCTGCCATCTTCATGTTCCCCATTACTAATTCCCCAGTCTCGTCCTCTGGGACCAACATTTACTTTCGCCACTCTTTTTCTTTTTATATACCTATAGAGACTCTTGCTATCTGTTTTTATATTTTGTGCTAGTTTACTTTCATAGTCTATCTTCCCTTTCTTAATCATTTTTTTAGTCATTCTTTGCTGGCTTTTAAAAGCTTCCCAGTCTTTTGGCCACATTGTATGCCCTTGTTTTTAATTGGATACTGTCCTTTATTTCTTTAGTTAACCACAGATGGCTATCTTTTCTCTTACACCCTTTTCTCCTCACTGGAATATATTTTTCTTGAGAGTTATGAAACAGCTCCTTAAATGTACACCACTGTTCATCAACCGTCTTACACTTTAATCTATTTTCCCAGTCCACTTTACCCAACTCTGCACTCATATCTTCATAGTCTACTCTTCGTATACTGGTTAGAGATCCAACTTTCTCACCCTCCATCTGAATTTGAAATTCAATCATGCTATGATCACTCTTTCCAAGGGCATCCTTTATTAGGAGATTGTTTATTAATCCTGTCTCATTACCCAGGATCAGCTCTAAGATTGCCTGTCCCCGGTTGGTTCCATTACATTCTGTTCAAGGAACCCATCCCTTAAGCACTCGATGAACTCCTCCTCAAGGCTACCCTGACCAATTTGATTTGTCCAATCAATATGGAAGTTAAAATCACCCATGATTATTGCAGTTCCCTTTTTACAAGCCACCACTATTTCCTGGTTTATGCTCCGACCAACAGATTTGCTGCTGTTGGACTATGCCCACCAGTGACTTTTTCCCCTTATTGTTCCTTATGTCCACCCAAACTGTTTCAACATTTTTATCATTTGAGCCAATATCGTTTGTTATGTATGTAAACCTGTAATTACCATGTCTATCCACCAGAGGGCTTATCCCCTGGAGTCCCAAGGGATCCCACAATCCCTTGGGAGCACCTGTATATATGGAGGCCTCACAGGCTGGAGAGGCATTCTGAGATCTGTAATAAAGGACTATGGTCACACTTACTTTGAGCTTGCCGCATCTAGTCTGACTCTTTATTCAAGACATAACAATTGGTGATGAGATACAGATGACGAACCCCAACATAACAATGCAGAGAACTGTGGGCATCCTCGAGAAATTTTCAGAGGGAGATGATTGGGAAACCTTTGTGGAGCGACTTGACCAATACCTCGTGGCCAACAAGCTGGAAGGAGAAGGGAACACTGCCAAACGAAGGGCGATCCTCCTCACCGTTTGTGCGGCACCAACGTATGGCCTCATGAAAAACCCGCTCGCTCCAGCAAAACCCACAGACAAGTCGTACGATGAGTTGTGCACACTGGTCCGAGAGCATCTACACCTGAACGAAAGCGTTCTGATGGCGAGGTATCAGTTCTACACGTACATGAGATCTGAAGACCAGGAAGTGGCGAGCTACATCTCTGAGCTAAGGCACCTTGCAGGACATTGCAAATTTGAAGGTCACTTGGAGCATATGCTCAGGGACTTCTTTGTACATGGCATTGGCCATGAAGTAATACTTTGCAAACTTTTGACTGCAGAGACCCCAACCTTGAGTACAGCCAGAGCGATAGCCCAGGCGTTTATCTGCACCAGTGAAAATACCAAATTTCCCAGCACACTAATGCTGCTGCAAGTAATGTGAACAAAGTAACATTGTTTTCAAATCAAAATGCACATGGCAGGTCTTACACGCCTGTAGCTGCATGTCCGCAGATGACTCGGAGTCTGCCATCAAGGGTGGTGAATACAAGGCAATTAACACATTGTTGGTGCTGCGGGGGTGATCATCGATTCCATTCATGCCGCTTCAAAGGATACGTTTACAAAGGCTGTGGAACAATGGGACACTTCCAATGTATGTGCAGGCGAGCTGCAAACCCTGCTAATCCTGCAAAACACCATGTTCCAGAGGACAAATCCACGGTAGATCATGATGAACTAGAACATCAGACCGAGGAGGCAGAGGTATATGGGGTGCCGCATTTACCACAAAGTGTCCCCCGATAATGCTGAAGGTTGAATTAAATGGACTCCCGGTGTCCATGGAGCTGGACACTGGCGCAAGCCAATACATAATGAGTAAAAAGACTTTCGATAAGTTGTGGTGCAACAAGACTTCAAGACCAGTCCTGACTCCCATTCATACCAAACTTAGAACGTACACAAATGAACTGATTCCCATAATTGGCAGTGCTTCTGTAAAGGTCTCCTACGATGAAGCGGTGCATGATTTACCACTCTGGGTATGACCAGGAGATGGCCCCACGCTGTCTGGGAAAGATACGCTGGAACTGGGACGACGTCCAAGCGCTTTCGTCCGTCGATGACACCTCATGTGCCCAGGTTCTAAACTAGTTCCCTGCGCTGTTCGAACCAGGCATCAGGAAGCTCCAAGGAGCAAAAGTGCAGATCCATTTGGGCCATGACCCATCCATCACAAGGCGAGAGTGGTACCTTACATGCTGAGAGGGTGGAGATCAAGCTGGACAGGCTGCAACGAGAGGGCATCTTTTTGCCGATCGAATTCAATGATTGGGCCAGTCCGATTGTTCCAGTCCTCAAGGGAGATGGCACCGTCAGAATCTGTGTTGATTACAAAGTAACTATCAATCATTTCTCACTGCAGGATCAATACCCACCACCAAAGGCAGACAACCTAGTTGCTGGCGGGAGGGAAAACGTTCACCTACATGACGCAGGAGCTGGAGGAATCTTCAAAAGGCCTCACCTGCATCAACACGCACAAAGGTCTTTTTGTTTACAACAGATGTCCGTTTGCGATTCAATCAGCTGTGGTGATATTCCAGAGGAACATGGAAAGCTTGCTGAAGTCGGTCCCGTGCACCATGGTTTTCGAGGACGACATCTTGGTTATAGGTCTGGACACCATCGAGCACCTGCAGAACCAGGAGGAGGTTCTTAATCTGCTTAATCATGTGGGGCTTCGGCTAAAACGCTCGAAGTGCATTTTCCTGGCAGCTGAAATGGAGTTCCTGGCGAGAAGAATCGTGGCAGATGGCATCAGGCAGGCCCACCGATTCGAAGACGGAGGCAATCAAAAACGCACCAAGACCACAGAACGTGACGGAGCTGCGGTCGTTTCTAGGACTCCTGAATTACTTTGGTATCTTCTTACTGGGTCTTCGCAAATTGTTAGAACCCCTGCACTCTTTACTTCATAAAGGAGATGAATGGGTATGGGGTAAAAGCCAAGAAAATGCCTTTGAGAAAGCTAGGAAGCTGTTATGTTCAAACAAATTGCTTGTGTTGTACGATCCATGTAAACGTATGGTACTTGCATGTGATGCGTCGTCATACGGGGTCAGGTGTGTATTGCAACAAGCTAATGAATTTGGGAAATTGCAACCGGTTGCTTACGCATCCAGAAGTCTGTCCAAGGCCGAGAGGGCCTACAGTATGATCGAAAAAGAAGCGTTAGCGTGTGTTTACGGGCTAAAGAAAATGCATCAATATCTGTTCGGGCTCAAATTTGAATTGGAAACCGACCATAAGCCGCTTATATCCCTCTTTTCTGAAAGCAAGGGGATAAATACGAATGCATCGGGCTGCATCTAGAGATGGGCGCTCACATTGTCCGCATACGACGACGCCATCCGCCACTGGCCAGCTACAGAAAACTGCGCCGATGCTCTCAGTAGGCTACCATAGCACACCACCGGGGTGGCGATGGCACAGTCTGCAGATCTCGTTATGGTAATGGAAGCATGCGAGAGTGAGCAATCACCTGTTACCGCCTGATAGATTAGAACCTGGACGAGCCAGGACCCCTTACTGTCCTTAGAAAAAAAACTGTGTGCTCCATGGGAGTTGGTCTAGTGTCCCGTTAGCGATGCAGGAAGAAATAAAGTCATACCAGCGGCGCAAAGATGAAATGTCTATATCGGCAGACTGCCTCCTATGGGGTAATCGGGTAGTTGTGCCAAAAAAGGGCAGGGACACTTTCATTAGTGATCTCCACAGTACCCACCCAGGCATTGTAATGATGAAAGCAATAGCCAGGTCCCACATGTGGTGGCCCGGTATCGATGCAGACAGAGTCCTGCGTGCACAAATGTAATACATGTTCCCAGTTAAGCAATCCGCCCAGGGAGGCATCACTAAGTTTATGGTCTTGGCCCTCCAAACCGTGGTCTAGGGTTCATGTCGACTATGCAGGCCCATTCTTGGGAAAAATGTTTTTAGTGGTTGTAGATGCATACTCTAAGTGAATGCGTGATAATGTTGGCAAGCATGTCCGCTGTCACCATTGAAAGCCTACGGGCCATGTTGTCCACGCACGGCCTGCCTGATGTCCTTGTAAGTGACAATGGGCTGTGCTTTACCAGTGCCGAATTCATGACCCGCAATGGTGTCAAACATGTCACCTCTGCCTCGTTTAAGCCAGCATCCAATGGTCAGGCAGAACGAGCAGTTCAATCAAGCAAAGCTTGAAAGGGGTAACTGAAGGCTCACTGCAGACTCGCTTATCCTGAATCCTGCTTAGTTACCGCACAAGACCCCACTCGCTCACCGGGGTCCCTCCCGCTGAATTGCTAATGAAAAGGGCACTTAAGACAAGGCTCTCGTTAGTCCACCCTAATCTACACAAACAGGTAGAGAGCAGGCGGCTTCACCAGAATACATATCATGATCGCGCAAATGTATCATGAGAAATTGAAGTAAATGATCCTGTATTTTTGTTGAACTATGGACAAGGTCCCAAGTGGATTGCTGGCACTGTTTTGGCCAAAGAGGGGAGTAGCGTGTTTGTGGTCAAACTCGCAAATGGACTCACCTGCAGAAAACACTTGGACCAAACCAAATTCAGATTTACGGACCATCCAGAACAACCCACAATAAACTCTACTTTGTCGACCCTTCAACTCATTTGTCTCAATTTGTGCCGTCAACTCATCTATTTTGTTACACATACTATGTGCATTTAGAAAAAGTGCCTTTAAGTTTGTTTTTTTATCCTTTTTTCCTGCTTGTTTCCTCTCTCCTTCAAACTCACTTTCTTTATTTTTGCTTTCTAATGGATGCAACAGCGTAGCCAAATTTGGTAGCAACTTCCCATAATAGTTCAAAAGACCCAAAAAGGATCGAAGTTCAGTAACATTATTGGGAGCGGGTGCATTTCCGATTGCATCCAGCTTTTCCTTGATTGGGTGTAAACCATCTTTGTCTACTCTGTGCCCTAAGTACTCCACTGAATTTTGAAATAACTCACACTTGTAAGCAGTCACTCGTACTCTGTGCTTCACTGGACGTTTGAGCACTTAGTTCAACATATGTTTTTATGGATTTGTTGCTGAAATGAGTATGTCATCTAAATAACATACTGCTCCTTTAATGCCTTGCAAAATCAAGTTCAGCACCCCTTGGAATATGGCGGGGATGGAAGACACTCCAAATGGTAGCCTTTTAAATTGATATAGACCAAGATGAGTATTTATAGTCAAACATGACTTGGACTCGTCATCTAGTTCAAATTGTAAGTAGGCATTTGTGAGATCTAACTTTAAGAAGATCTGACCACCTGTCAGCATTGTGAACAAATCTTCTACATTTGGCAATATATTGGGTAGATTACCCCGCAGAACCTGGTTCGCGGTTACTTTATAATCACCACACAACCTTACCTTACCATCTGACTTAGATACAACAATGGGTGTAGCCCAAATAATTAGATCTATCTTCAAGATAATGTGCTCAGTCTCTAGTCATTTGAGTTCTTGCTCAACTTTCTCATTGAGTGTGTATGGTACAAGACGTGGCTTGCAGTAAACTGGCCTAGCGTCCTTCTGTACCCCGACACTCGCCTTGAAACCTTGGATCAGACTGCCTGTTTCGCGGAACACCTTCGGATACTGCTTGATGACATCATCCTTCGATGCAAATCTCGTCTCAACATGAAAAATCTCATTCCAATGCAGCTTCAGTGATCCCAATCAATTTCTACTTATTAAGGCAGGCTTGTCTCCTGCCACTACTAAGAGAGGCAAACTCTGAAGTGATCCTTGCATTTTACCGGTACGGTGATACATCCTATCACAGGGATTTGCTCTTCTGAGTAGCCTCACAGATCTATCTTCAACTTCTCCAGTGGAAAATCACTCAACTTGTTGAGATACAGCACTTTCGGTACTACACTCATGGATGCACCAGTGTCGATTTCCATGGGTATCCTGGTTTCTGCAACAGCTACTTGGATGATGATACATCACGAATCATTTTTAGATACCATCATGCTCCTGATGACATGTCTATCCAGAACCTCCTCGTTCTGTTGCTCCTCTTCAAGCTATGTAGTCTCTGGTGATTTCTACTGCTAGCATTGAAAGTTGGTTTACTCTTCAGTCGGCATGCCTTTGCAAGATGCCCAGTTTTCTTGTGGAAGAAAGACTCTGCCTTTACAGAAGGACAACTTTGAGCATGTGTTGTCCTAAACTCAGATAGCAGGATTTCAATGTGCTGTTACCTTGGCCAGTTGCTGAGGCCATGGGGCCCAACTGCCTTTTACTTTTAACCTGCAGGCGATCACCTCGGTTTTCTGATGACTGGAAATGGCACGAAATTGATCGGTCATATCCTTCGACATTGCTGTTTGACAAGCTAAATCAAAAGTCAAGTTAGTGTTGTCAACAACTTTCTTCTGATTGGTTCATTTTTCATCCCACAAACAAAGCGGTCATGCAATGATCGGTCCTGAAAGTTTCCAAAATGACAGTGAATGGATAGCTTTTTTAATGCTACAATGTACTCACTGATACTCTCATCATGCAATTGATCTTGTGTTCCAAAGTGATAACTTTCAGCAATTTCCCAGGGCTCAGGACTGTAGTGCTGTTCTGTCAGTGGTGTGTCCTTTGGCTTGACAGGAATAAGCAAAATTTTCAGGGTTTCAAAGACCTCGCGGCATGCTTCAGTCAGGGAAATAGCCCGTTTTCTTTCTAACACCACCCGGTTACGGGTTTTCATCATCGGGGACTTTGACGATACTAGTTGCAGTGAAAAACATTTCCAGCCATTCCGCATACGCTCTGAAAGTCTCTCAGTTGCGATGGAACTCATCCACGGGCCCTATTTTTCATATATTGATGAACTGCCAGTCATAGCTGGAGATTGGTAGAGCAACCAAACGTAACCCAATTATGTCAAAGGTGTATGATTATATAGCCTCATCATCATCATAACCAGTCCCTCGGAATCGAGGAAGACTTGCTTCCACTCTTAAAAATGAGTCCTTAGGTGGCTGAACAGTCCAATATGAGAACCACAGTCCTTGTCACATGTGGGTCAGATAGTCGTTGAGGGAAAGGGTGGGTGGGACAAGTTTGCTGTACGCTCTTTCCATTGCCTGCCTGAAAATGGATGTCCAAACCAGGTATCAGAGGAAGATATTCATCCATATGCCGTTTGTAGCAATGAATTGTCAGTGGATAAAGATTGTATCATGTGGGGAGCAAGTGTAATTATCCCAAATATGTTCAGGTCCAAATTGTTAGGAGATCTTCATGACCAGCACCTGGGAATGTGCTTGACCAAGAATTTTGCATGCAGTTACTTATGGTGGCAAGGTCTCGATAAAGTTATAGAATACCTCGTTAGTCAGTGTACAACATGTCAATTGGTAAGCAAGAAACCACCATCAATACCATTACAGTCATGGAAATGGCTTCCCAGGGTGTGGCAAAGGTTACATGTAGATTTTGATGAGCTAAAAGGACAACAATTGTTCAATGTGATAGTCATTTGAGGTGGGTAGACGTGTTTCACATGTGGAAAAAAACAAGTAAAACACTAGACAATTTGCAGAGATTGTTTCCTTCATATGGCCTCCCAGAAGAAATTGTGTCTGATAATGGGCCGCAATTTTCTTCAGAAGAATTGCACAGTTCATGAGGAGAAATGATGTGAAACCTACCAAAGTTCCACCATTCCACCATGCTTCAAATGGTGCAGCAGAGCGCACAGTACAAATTGTAAAATGTGCCCTCATCAAGCAAATGTTGGATTCAAATCCAAAGAAACGACAGTCGTCATTGGGCCACAACTTGGCAAAATTTCAAATTTCTTATCGTAATACTCCTCATACAACTACTGGTAGAACACCAGCAGGGTTGTTTCTCAAATGACAGCCACGAACCAGGTTCTTGTTGCTAAAGCCAAATTTGGCTTAGTCAGTAGAAGAGAAACAATTAAGACGGAAAGAGAAATGTGATTGAGGTAGAGTAAGAGAGAGGTGTGAAATTGAATCAGAAGGTTAGAGTGAAAAACCATCACCATAAATTGTTACCAGAAAGAGTAGTGAAGATGTGTGGCTCTCGCACATATTTGGTCAAGATGTTTGATCATGGATGGGTTAGGGTTGTTCACATTGATCATATTTTACCTACAGATGTGGAAGGAGTTGAAAATTGGAATGATTCGATTATTTCTGATGAGTCAGATAGTCTTGTTACAAGTAGAGTACCAGTAGAAAATCCTACAGATGTACGAGATACAAATTCAAGACAAAGTCAGAATTTAAGTCTGAGTCCGAGTCAGGTAGACAAACAGTCTGAAGTTGTAAAGAGTCAAAATGTCAATCAAGGGTTGCCCTTGGAGAAAAACTCTCCTTGGGCTTAGCCGAGAATGAGTCTAATTTCGAAATCAAGTTCGGAAAATTCTGTTCGAGAGCGAAGGTATCCTCTTCGAAACAGAAAACCAGTGGTTAAGTTTGATTGGTAAATATGGCAAAATAAATCCATATCTTTTGTTGTGTATAACCATGCAAGTTATGTAGGATGATTATTTTATGATTCCTTCTTCATTAAGGATGGCAAAGTGTAATATAGCTCTACCTAGTGGATTACTGTAGTAATGCAACTACTGCTAGTGGATAAGAAAAGGGTCATGTGATGTAGTCACATTATATGTATTGGAGCCATTTTGTGTAGTGTGTTTGTTAGTGATGTTCTAAAGAATATATTACAATGCCCCTGCACCGAAGTTATTGGTAATGACAAATACTCATTTCAGCTTTGAACTTCTGTTACCTATATGCCAATCTTAAAAATAATTCGTTAAGAAACATTGTTTCACCATTTTAATCTGCCATTATTATCTGTTGTAAACATTAGTGCAATGCCAACAGCTTTGACGATAAGTGTTTTATCTGCAGTTTCTGCATGTACCCAGCAGCTTCCTGGCGAAGTTTACCCGCCAACCCACCAAGCTCGCGAGCCACGCTCCGGCAAGTGTTTCTCACTGCGTCAAATATCACCAAGCAACGCGTTTACAGAGCGTCACACAATGGCCTTGCCTATCGGATAGCAAAGGGCAGAAATTGCGCCGTTATTTTTTTTAAATTAAAAAAAAACACTACATCTGAAGTACCAAAGTGAATAGATGGTTATTCTTTTTCATACCTTCCATTATTTCCCCCTCTATTTTTGAACATTGTTATAAAATGTATTTTCTAGACAGCCCAGCCCCCCGCACCCCCCCCCCCCCCGCCGCTGATGGGATAACCCGGACAGGCTGCCTGCTGTGACCCAACAATAGTCAGTGAGGCCGGCGGCAGCCGGGCCGCGCCGCCAGCGGCTTTTATCGCTGACAGTATTGCACTGACTGCGGACGTGCTTTTTATTGGAGCAAATTTGTAAAATTTATCAAGTTTTGTGTTCTTCTTTGTTTGTTATATATAATTCTGTATTCGATCGTCGCTTCTCTCTTGTTTTATATCGGTCGTCTTCCTTGAGCAGGCGCGCTCAGGCGCGCGGTCGGTCTGCCGACCATGTTTGAGGACATGTTCGACGACTTTATGGAAATGACCAGCGACTTCTACTCGACATGGTGGGCCAGTCCTCCGCCGCCGCCAGAATCATTCTTCCACTATCTATTCGGCATCGGATTCTTTGAGACTGTGACGTTCCTGCGCAGCACGTACATGGGCATCATCACCTTGGTGATGCTGTGTCTGTTATTTGTGAGCTTCCTCATGCAGATCATGGTGGTCTGCATGTACCTGATTTACTGGTGGAAGGAGTGGAAGCAAAAACATTCAATGGCGTCGCTGAAGCCGGCTATATCCGATTCGCCTCACTCCACGTGTCACCAGGTGCGTGTCTGGGGTTGGGCTTTATTTTGCTAGGAAGCACTGGACCCCATTACATTTGCCTTCTGGATCTAGCATCTCTGCTGAACCCATCCTCTGCGATAGGAGGCTCCACCACCCCGCCCCAACGAGGCCTCCGATCCGCCACAAGGCCACTCACCAAACCCCACCCCCATGCTACTCATCGCCCTCTGATGCTCACCTGGCCCTCCGATGCTCACCTGGCCCCCATCCTACCACCCCCATGCTCCTCTGGCCCCCGATCATTCCTGAATCCCTCCATTCCCTTGCTACTCTGACCCACGATTGTGCCTGACCCCACCCTTGCTTCTTTGGACCCTGAATTGGCACTTCAGCCCCAATCAATGCTGATTTCTTTCCCCCACTCCTCCTCCAGGCCCCCAGTGATCCCTCCCTCCTCTCTGCGGCCTAGTGCCATGGGTCTACCCGCCCTCAGCCAACCAACATCATAATCTGTTAAATTTGGAAGGACCTGCGGGATTCCTGTTCTCCCATGTTTCCTGACCGCTTTCGAGTGCCTGGCTCCCAACCTGCCAAATATTTAAAATTCAGGCCAATATCTTCAATTCCTGTCACAACTGCGTTCCTTAGCCACTGACTCCATTCCTCTCCCTGGCAACTGTCTGAAGCTGCACCAGTCTGTTCGCAAACTTGGTGTTGTTTTTGACCCTGAGATGAGCTTCTGGCTACATATCCATGCCATCACTAAGACCGTCTATTTCCACTTGCGTAACTCCGCCCTGCTTCTGCTCATCTGCTGAAACCCTCACCATGCTTTTGCTGCCTCCAGACTTGACTATTCCAACCAGCTCCTGACTGGGTTCCTATTTTCCACCCTCCATAAACTTAAGCTCATGCAGGATTCTGCTGTCCCTATCCGAAGCCGCACCATGTCCCGTTCATCCACCGTCCCTGTGCTCGCTGACATACGTTGACTCTATTTCACTGCAATCTTCATGTACAGTCACATATGTTTCCTGTTCAACTCAGAATATAGCCATTTAAAAACACTGCAGCCTTTTAAATGCTGAAGCAGCACAATAACGTTCTTCATAGCTCGTGCATTCACACAGGCAACCCACAGTTCGAGCAGAAGAATAAGTTAACCACAGACCTGTATACAACATTAGCTAGGCCACAGCTTGAGTACTGTGTACAGTTCTGGTCACCACATTACAGGAAAGATTAGAGAGAGTACAGAGGAGATTTATGAGGATGTTGCCAGGACTGGAAAATTTTAACTGAGGAAAGATTGAATAGGCTGGGGTTGTTTTCTCTAGAACAAAGGAGGGTGAGGGGAGATTTAATTGAGGTGACTAAAATTATGAGGGGCCTAGATAGAGTGGCTAGGAAGGATCTAATTCCCTTTGCAGAAGGATTAGAGGGAAGATGAGAAAAAAGATCACCCAGAGGATGGTGGGGGTCTGGAACTCACTGTCTGAATGGATAGTGGAGGCAGAAACCCTCAGAGCATTTAAAAATTACTTGTATGTGCACTTAATGTGCCCAAGTTTCCACATGATTTGCGCCTGATTTTTAGGAGCAACTGGCGGAGAACGGAGTATCTTAGAAATCGCAATTCTCCACATTTTTTTTTTCTATAGTTCTAGTCAGGTAGAACAGTTTTACTTTGGAACAGAATTTTTTCTTCAAAAGGGAGCGTGTCCGGCTACTGACGCCTGATTTCAAAGTTCCCACAGTGAAAACGTACTCCAAACTAACTTAGAATGGAGCAAGTGAAGATTTTTGTAGAACTGAAAAACCTGTTCTACGCATTAAAAAATCAGGCGCAGGTTACAAATTAGGCGTCCAGAACGAGGTGAGGGGGTGGGGGAAGGGAAGTCATTAAATTCTACAATAAATCCTTATTTATACTTCTACAAATATTATACAAGTAAATCCAACCTGAATAAACATTTATAAGCAAAGAAAAGATTAAATAAACCATCTTCCTACCTGTGTGAAAGTGCTTCAACCACAGAGAATGCTGCAGTCAGCCTCACAAGTTGAGGCACCCGTTCGTTCCCGCGGGGGGGGGGGGGGGGGGAGGAGGAGACAGTGAGAAGGCTGCAAGAAGCCTCAGTGTTGATGGCAATGTGCTTTTATTAAAAAATGTTCAAAAATTAAATAGCTACAAAGAACTACAAAAATGGCCGAGTGCCAATGTTTCCTTCACACTGCGCGTGCGCGAACGCGCAAAAGCTCCAACGCGCACGCGCAACGTTGCCGGCAGGAAAAAAACTAATTTAAATGGTACCCGCCCCCTCCCATTTACAAAATCGGCGCGAGTGTAGGCTCCGCCCCCCTGGGCGCCGCACCAAACAGACAAGGAGCTGCAAAGCGCTCCAGAATCGCGCGTTTTTTTTCCGGCGCCGCAGCTCAAAGGGGCGCCCGTTTTTTATCGTGTGGAAACTTGGGCCCAAAGAGCTGTGAGCTACAGGGCTACGGACCTAATGCTGGAAGGTAGGATTAGGCTGGGCAGTTCTTTTTCAACTGGACACGATGGGCTGAATGGCCTGCTGTGTCGTAATTTTTCTATTCTAAAAATTCTACATGTCCCTCATCGCATTTTTATGCTGCTTGCACTTTGTTATGGCATGTCCTGGTGGAGCTGACCTCATTATGGGCTGGACTTGCTTTCTTCTATTGACCTGTAGCAGTTTTTCCGATTGGTCTCGCTGACCACGCTGAGGACTCCCCATCTTTGTACAGTGTTGCTGATGTTTCCATAGTGTAGGATGTCTGTCAGTTTCACCACCATTATACACTATTTTAGCAGAAAATAATACAAAATAAAAAACGTGCCATAAAGTTCAAGCAGCATACAAATTCGATCAGGGACAGGTATAATTTATAGAATAGAAAAATTACGACACAGGAGGAGGCCATTCGGCCCATCATGTCCGTGCCGGTAGAAAAAGACCTACCCAGCCTAACCCCACCTTCCAGCACTAGCTCTGTAGGTCACTGTTCTTTGGGCTCAATTTTGGCCGAGCCCGTTTTTTTTGCACACTTACCCAAGTTCCGGCGATTCAGTATGTCAGGAGATGCTCCAGAAAAAAAATGTTCCAACTTTTGCTGCTGTCTGGCCTCGTCTGCAGCCGCGCAGCGTGGCCAGTCGCCTCGGGGGGTGTGGGGTGGGTGGAGCCTGTGTTCTGCGTTGGAAAATGTGCTGGAACGTCTGCACATGCGCGATGGAAAAAAGTGATGGCCGCACATGCGCAGTAACGCTCGAGTCTGTGTGCCTTCTGTGCTGCAGATATGGGGAACCCTCGCATGAAGTGCAGACTTCAGGGCTGGTTCCACAGGCCTCTGTTTGCAATGCGATAAGCCAGGACGGTCACACTGACCAGGGCTGCACTGAACAAACCTCAGCCATGCACCCGAGTCTTATCCAGCCTGCTTTTGAGCTGAGGGCAGTCTCTCGGTGCTGGGCAAGACTCTGCTGCAAACGTGCAAGGAAACCAGACTTCAAAAGCAACCAACAATAAATATTTTATTCTGAAGATTCTTAATCGGAGTTTTTAAGAATATGGCCGTGCTGTATCGAAGAATGCCGATTCTGATCTTCTGGAGATCCAAATTGGTGCTATTGCTTTTAATTGTGATTAGCCTAGTGCTGCATGTCCTGATAGCTCTGCTGCCTATACTGGAACTGAGTGTGCAGGGAAGGTGTGATAAGATAAGAACATAAGAATTAGGAACAGGAGTAGGCCATCTAGCCCCTCGAGCCTGCTCCGCCATTCAACAAGATCGTGGCTGATCTGGCCGTGGACTCAGCTCCACTTACCCGTCCGCTCCCCGTAACCCTTAATTCCCTTATTGGTTAAAAATCTATCGATCTGTGATTTGAATATATTCAATGAGCTAGCCTCAGCTGCTTCCTTGGGCAGAGAATTCCACAGATTCACAACCCTCTGGGAGAAGAAATTCCTTCTCAACTCGGTTTTGAATTGGCTCCCCTGTATTTTGAGGCTGTGCCCACTAGTTCTAGTCTCCCCGACCAGTGGAAACAACCTCTCTGCCTCTATCTTGTCTATCCCTTTCATTATTTTACATGTTTCTATAAGATCACCCCTCATCCTTCTGAACTCCAACGAGTAAAGTCTACTCAATCTATCATCATAAGGTAACCCCCTCATCTCCAGAATCAGCCTAGTGAATCGTCTCTGGAGCCCCCTCCAAAGCTAGTATATCCTTCCTTAAGTAAGGTGACCAAAACTGCACGCAGTACTCCAGGTGCGGCCTCACCAATACCCTGTACAGTTGCAGCAGGACCTCCCTGCTTTTGTACTCCATCCCTCTCGCAATGAAGGCCAACATTCCATTCGCCTTCCTGATTATCTGCTGCACCTGCAAACTAAATTTTTGGGATTCATGCACAAGGACCCCCAGGTCCCTCTGCACCGCAGCATGTTGTAATTTCTCCCCCATTCAAATAATATTTCCTTCCACTGTTTTTTTTTCCCCAAGGTGGATGACCTCACATTTTCCGACATTGTATTCCATCTGCCAAACCTTAGCCCATTCGCTTAACCTATCTAAATCTCTTTGCAGCCTCTCTGTGTCCTCTACACAACCCACTTTCCCACTAATCTTTGTGTCATCTGCAAATTTTGTTACACTACACTCTGTCCCCTCTTCCAGGTCATCTATGTATATTGTAAACAGTTGTGGTCCCAGCACCGATCCCTGTGGCACACCACTAACCACCGATTGCCAACCCGAAAAAGACCCATTTATCCCGGCTCTCTGCTTTCTGTTAGCCAGCCAATTCTCGATCCGTGCTAATACATTTCCTCTGACTCCGCGTACCTTTGTCTTCTGCAGTAACCTTTCGTGTGGCATCTTATCGAATGCCTTTTGGAAATCTAAATACACCACATCCATCGGTACATCTCTATCCACCATGCTCGTTATATCCTCAAAGAATTCCAGTAAATTAGTTAAACATGATTTCCCCTTCATGAATCCATGTTGCGTCTGCTTGATTGCACTATTCCTATCTAGATGTCCTGCTATTTCTTCCTTAATGATAGCTTCAAGCATTTTCCTCACTACAGATGTTAAACTAACCAGCCTATTGTTACCTGCCTTTTGTCTGCCCCCTTTTTTAAACAGAGGCATTAAATTAGCTGCTTTCCAATCCGCAGGTACCTCCCCAGAGTCCAGAGAATTTTGGTAGATTATAACGAATGCATCTGCTATAACTTCTTTTAATACCCTGGGATGCACTTCATCAGGACCAGGGGACTTGTCTACCTTGAGTCCCATTAGCCTGTCCAGCACTATCCCCCTAGTGATAGTGATTATCTCAAGGTCCTCCCTTCCCACATTCCCGTGACCAGCAATTTTTGGCATGGTTTTTGTGTCTTCCACTGTGAAGACCGAAGCAAAATAATTGTTTAAGGTCTCAGCCATTTCCACATTTGCCATTATTAAACCCCCCTTCTCATCTTCTAAGGGACCAACATTTACTTTAGCCACTCTTTTCCGTTTTATATATCGGTAAAAGCTTTTACTATCTGTTTTTATGTTTTGCGCAAGTTTACTTTCGTAATCTATCTTTCCTTTCTTTATTGCTTTCTTAGTCATTCTTTGCTGTCGTTTAACATTTTCCCAATCTTCTAGTTTCCCACTAACCTTGGCCACCTTATACGCATTGGTTTTTAATTTGATACTTTCCTTTATTTCCTTGGTTATCCACGGCTGGTTATCCCTTCTCTTACCGCCCTTTTTCACTGGAATATATTTTTGTTGAGCACTATGAAAGAGCTCCTTAAAAGTCCTCCACTGTTCCTCAATTGTGCCACCGTTTAGTCTGTGTTCCCAGTTGACTTTAGCCAACTCTGCCCTCATCCCATTGTAGTCCCCGTTGTTTAAGCATAGTACGCTCGATTGAGACACTACTTCCTCACCCTCAATCCGTATTACAAATTCAACCATACTGTGATCACTCATTCCGAGAGGATCTTTTACTAGGAGATCGTTTATTATTCCTGTTTCATTACACAGGACCAGATCTAAGATAGCTTGCTCCCTTGTAGGTTCTGTAACATACTGTTCCAAGAAACAATCCCGTATGCATTCTATGAATTCCTCCTCCAGGCTACCCTGTGCGATTTGATTTGACCAATCGATATGTAGGTTAAAATCCCCCATGATTACTGCCGTTCCTTTTTCACATGCCTCCATTATTCCCTTGATTATTGCCCGCCCCACCGCGAAGTTATAAACGACGCCCACCAGTGACTTTTTCCCCTTGCTATCTCTAATCTCCACCCACAATGATTCAATATTTTGTTCATTCGAGCCAATATCATCTCTCACAACTGCCCTGATATTATTAAAGGCCTTTATTAACAGAGCTACCCCACCTCCTTTCCCTTCTTGTCTATCTTTCCGAATTGTCAGGTACCCCTGTATGTTTAATTCCCAGTCTTGGCCACCCTGCAACCACGTTTCTGTAATGGCCACCAAATCATACCCATTTGTAATGATTTGTGCCGTCAACTCATTTACTTTATTTCGAATGCTGCGTGCGTTTAGGTAGAGTGTTTTAATACTAGTTTTTAAACCATGATTTTTACTTTTGACCCCTCCTGCAGCCCCTTTATATTCATACATATTGTCCCTTCCTATCACCTTGTGGTTTACACTTACCCCAGTGCTACTCTGCTCTGTTGCCTCCTGCCTTTTGCATTCTTTCTTGGGGCCCTGTTGATCTGAGCTCTCACCCACTCTAACTAGCTCAGAGCCCTCTCCTGGGTTCCGAATACTCCTCGCATTGAGGCACCGAGCTTTCATGCTTGCCTTTTTATTACACTTTGACCCTTTAGAATTTTGCTGTACAGTGGCCCTTTGTGTTTTTTGCCTTGGGTTTCTCTGTCCTCCACTTTTACTCATCTCCTTTCTGTGTTTTGCTTCTGTCTCCATTTTGTTTCCCTCTGTCTCCCTGCATTGGTTCCTATCCCCCTGCCATATTAGTTTAACTCCTCCCCAACAGCACTAGCAAACACTCCTCCTGGGACATTGGTTCCGGTCCTGCCCAGGTGCAGACCGTCCAGTTTGTACTGGTCCTACCTCCCCCAGAACCGGTTCCAATGCCCCAGGAATTTGAATCCCTCCCTGCTGCACCACTGCTCAAGCCACATATTCATCTGAGCTATCCAGCGATTCCTACTCTGACTAGCATGTGGCACTGGTAGCAATCCCGAGATTACTACTGTTGAGGTCCTACATTTTAATTTAGCTCCTAGCTCCTTAAATTCGTTTCGTAGGACCTCATTCCTTTTTTTACCAATGTCGTTGGTACCAATGTGCACCACGACAACTGGCTGTTCACCCTCCCTTTTCAGAATGTCCTGTACCCGCTCAGAGACATCCTTGACCCTTGCACCAGGGAGGCAACATACCATCCTGGAGTCTTGGTTGCGGCCGCAGAAACCCCTATCTATTCCCCTTACAATTGAAGCCCCTATCACCATCGCTCTCCCACTCTTTTTCCTGCCCTCCTGTGCAGCAGAGCCAGCCACGGTGCCATAAACTTGGCTGCTGCTGCCCTCCCCTGATGAGTCATCCCCCTCAACAGTACTCAAAGCGGTGTATCTGTTTTGAAGGGGGATGGCTGCAGGGGACCCCTGCACTCCCTTCCTTGCACTGCTCTTCCTGCTGGTCTTCCATTCCCTATCTGGCTGTGGACCCTTCACCTGCGGTAAGTCCAACTCGCTACATGTGCTACTCACGTCATTCTCAGCATCGTGGATGCTCCAGAGTGAATCCACCCTCAGCTACAATTCCGCAACGCGGACCGTCAGGAGCTGGAGGCGGATACACTTCCCAGACATGTCGTCGTCAGGGACACCAGAAGTGTCCCTGAGTTCCCACATGGTACAGGAGGAGCACATCACGTGACCGAGCTCTCCTGCCATGACTTAACCCTTAGATACACTTAAATTGGCAACAACAATGCTAAAGTTTACTCACTGTTATAGCAGAGAAAAAAGAAAAACTACTCACCAATCACCAGCCAATCACTTACCCCCTTGGCAGTGACGTCACCTTTCTGTTTCTTTCTACTTTTTTCCCTTCTCCCTGTAGCTGCACAAGCACGCCTCAGCGACGCACATCCCGACTGCTGATCTCGTGGCCTTTATATGCCTCTCGCCGACCCCGGACTCACGCCTCAGCGACGCACATCCCGACTGCTGATCTCGTGGCCTTTATAGGCCTCTCGCCGACCCTGGACTCACGCCTCAGCGACGCGCCTCAGCGACGCACCTCCCGACTGCTGATCTCGCGGCCTTTATAGGCCTCTCGCCGACCCTGGACTCACGCCTGAGCGACGCATCTCCCGACTGCTGATCTCGCGGCCTTTATAGGCCTCCCGCTGACCCTGGACTCACGCCTCAGCGACGCACACACAGGCTGCAGACCACAAAGTTCTTTTTCTCCCAAACCAGCCTCTCTGTTGAATTGCTCCCTCCCGCCCCTAGCCCAGGCCGAGTGGCCTCCCAGTGCGTTGTCCCGCCCCGAGCCCAGGCCGAGTGGCCTCCCAGTGCGTTGTCCCGCCCCGAGCCCAGGCCGAGTGGCCTCCCAGTGCGTTGTCCCGCCCCGACCCCAGGCCGAGTGGCCTCCCAGTGCGTTGTCCCGCCCTTAGCCCAGACCGAGTGGCCTCCCAGTGCGTTGTCCCGCCCCTAGCCCAGGCCGAGTGGCCTCCCAGTGCATTGTCCCGCCCCTAGCCCAGGCCGAGTGGCCTCCCAGTGCGTTGTCCTGCCCCTAGCCCAGACCGAGTGGCCTCCTGCACAGGCCCGCTGCCTTCCCGTGCCGAGTGCAGAAAGGTGAATTGGAGTTTGATCCGGAAGGTAGGACTTTAATTTTTTATTTTTGTCATTGCTTTTCTACCGTCTTACCCTTTAATCTATTATCCCAGTAAGCTTTAGCCAACTCTGCCTTCATACCTTTTGTATTTGCCGGTATTTAAGTTCAGGACTTGAGTTTGAGACCTAGCTTCTCCACCCTCAAACTGAATTTGAAATTCCACCATGCTATGATCACTCTTCCCAAGAGGATCCTTCACTAAGAGATCATTAATTAATCCAAACTCATTATACATTACCAGATTTAAAATAGTCTGCTCCCTGGTTGGTTCCACAATGTATTTTTTGAAGAAACCATTCCGCATACACGATGAACTCTTCTTCCAGGCTACCTTTGCCAACTTGATTTGTCCAATTAATATGAAGATTAAAATTGCACACGATTATTGCCGTACCTTTCTTACAAGCGTCCATTATTTCTTGATTTATATCCTGTCCCACAGTGTGGCTACTGTTAGGGGGCCTAGAGACCACTCTCACCAGTGACTTATTTCCCTTATTATTTCTTATCTCTACCCAAACTGATTCTACATCATGATCTTCTGAGCCAATGTCATTTTTCACTACTGCACTGATCTTATCTTTTATTAACAGAGCTACACCACCTCACTTTTCCTTCCTGCTTATCCTTCCAAAAAGGCAAATACCCCTGAATATTCAGTTCTCAGCCTTGGTCACCTTGCAACCACATCTCTAACGGCAATCAGATCATACCCATTTATTTCTATTTGTGCCGTCAACTCATCTATCTTGTTAGGAATGCTGTGTGCATTCAGATAAAGAGCTTTTAATTTTCCTGACTCTGACTCTTTCTGATGCTTTCTTATGTGTATACGCTCTGTCCTTTCCTGTCACACTCTGGTTATCATTACCCCTATCGCTACCCTGCACATTTGCCTTCTCCTTTCTCTTTGACTTTTTACATTTCTGCTCACTGGATCCCTCCCCCCTACCCCACCCCCCACCCCCACTACAGGTGCAGCGTCGAGAATCCGGAGTTTCGGACTTGGGATGATCGGTGGCAGGGTCGTTCGGAATCCGAAAATGTTCCGGAATCTGGACCCGACGACCCTGCCGACCTTGGGGCCTCCTCAGCGGGGCCTGCCCGAACACTACCTCGGCAGGGCCGGCCCGCCCGATGACAACCTCCTCGGTGGGGCGGGGCCGCCCCTGCTCGACCACCTCCTCGGCGAGACCCCTGCTCAACGACAATCTCCTCGGCGGGGCCCGCCCGACGACATCCTCGGTGAGGCCAGACCACCCCAACAGCTCCTCGGCGGGAATCCTCCCCATTTTCTGACGTTCCGAAATCCAGAAATACCAGAACCTGGATTCGTGACGTCAGAAACTGATCGAAAGTCTGGAAAAACCCGGAATCTGGAGCGGCTTCAGTCCCGAGGGTTCCGGATTTTAGGCGCTGCACCTGTATTTAGTTTAAAACCCTATCTACAACCCTAGTTATTCAATTCACCTGGAGACTGGTCCCAGCCTGGTTCAAGTGAAGCCTGTCTCGATGGAACAGCTCCCTCGTATCCCAGTACTAGTGCCCCATGAATTGAAACCCATTTCTCCCACACCAATCTTTAAGCCACATGTTCAACTCTCTGATCTTATTTACCCGATGCAAATTTACTCGTGGCTCAGGTAGCAATCCAGAGATTATTACCTTTGTGCTTCTGCTTTTTAATTTAGCCCCTAGCTGCTTATACTCCCTCAGCAGAACCTCTATCTTTGTCCTACCTACGTCGTTGGTACCTACGTGGACCACGACAACTGGATCTTTTCCCTCCCAGTCCAAGTCTCTCTCCAGCCCAGAGGAGATGTCCTTAATCCTGGCACCGGGCAGGCAATTCTATCTTCGGGACTCGCGCTCTCGGCTGCAGAGAACAGTATCTATCCCCCTAACTATACTGTCCCCTACCACTATCACATTCCTTTTTACTGCCCAAACTTGAATGGCCCCTGTACCACGGTGCTGTGGTCAGTTTGCTCATCCTTCCTACAGTCCCTGCTCTCCCTCCCTGCAGTCCCTGCTCTCCCTCCCTGCAGTCCCTGCTCTCGTCCACACATGGAGTAAGAACCTCATACGTGTTGGATAATTGCAAGGGCTGAGGCTCCTCCATCACTACATTCTGGGTCACCATACCTGACTCACTCGTAATCACACCCTCCTGTCCCTGACCATGGACCAAATTTGAATTATTTAACCTAAGGGGTGTGACTGCCTGGTGAAACACCGCGTCCAGGTAACTCTCCCCCTCCCAGATGTGTCGCAGACTTTGAAGCTCGAACTCCAGTTCATCAACTTGGAGCCGAAGTTCCTTGAGCAGCCAACACTTACTGCAGATGTGGTCGCCGTGGATCACGCTGGTGTCCACCAGCTCCCACATGCTTCAGCTGCAACATACCGCATGCCCCTGCCATTTCTAATGTCTTTTATTCAATTAATTAAGTTTTCAAGTTTTGAATGTTTAGTTTTTAATCCCGGCTCTCAATTTAAAGCAATGACCAAGAAAAAGAGAGAAATACTGACCAACCAATCAATTCCCCGCTTTCCTGTGACATCATGCTTTGATTTCTTTTTACTTCTTACCCTCCCAGGTCGGTTGGTGCTGCTCCGGAATCTCCCGTTCCGATCTGGTCTCGCGCTGTTTTCGGCCGCTCTCGTGTCACTTGTTTCTTCACTCCCAGGCACCAGCTCATATAAATTTTCCTGTTGGGGCAGCTAGATATTGTCAGTGAGGATGTGATGCCTGGTGATTCACAGAGCAGAAGGAAGTGGGTGAGGATGTGCCACCTTCCCAGCGCAGGCTCCCTGTGGTTCCAGAGGCGTGGGACCAAGAACTCTTCGATATTCATCTGAACAGCAGGATGTTTGAGGAATACCATACCTATGTGCTGGCAATTTTGACTTTTAAGCCTACAGCTGTCTTGTGGCAACATCAGGGAAGCTTTATCTTTGTTGCAGGCACCAATGGAGTGTGTGGGAGCTTCATTGGAATCTGCTGTAGACATCTGCGCTGCAGTGCCGTTGACCTTCATATCATAAATTTAATTGAGCACTCGGGACTTAGTGGCCCAAAAGTGGGAAAGGCCATAAAAGGACGGAGCGATTTAATGGTGGAATACTACCAAAAACAGTTTCTGCCTGATTTTTTTTCCACATAAATGTACTTACTCCAATTATGTAGTACAAATACAGCAAGGAAATTCACTCCCTATGTTCTTAGTCCAACAGGGAAAGAAACAAACATTGCTTAATTAGGATACAGAGGATACTGGAATCTGAAATACCTTGAAGTTCTGCTCTTCCCTCAGACGGGATTCCTGTTTGTCTCTTTTACCTTGTTCATCTTCATTGCTTTCTGTTTCCCTTCTCGTGTTCGATCAAGTATCTGCCAAAACTCGTTTTCACAGCCACATCTCTTTCCTCAGCAACTGTCTCCATATCTGACTTAATCCACGTGGATTCCAACTGAAATTCCACCCTTCATGTTTTGGATCCACTCAGGATTACAGATATCTCTGAGATATTCAACGTTCCTCGAACCACTGCTCTCGCCGCATCCCGAGATCCACACTCAATGCTATGCGCCGCCACAAGCGCACTCTCGACCTCTCTCTTCAGCAGCACCGACTAAGCTGTCCTGGTCCGCAGTTCCATTTCATCCTTCGCCACATCCAGCACTTTAACAAAAAACTTTTTCTTTTCCTTTCAGGTGTCAAGGATCATAAGCTTCAACAACTCTTGGATACCAACACCCCTCCGAAACCACCACCTCCTTCACTTCCCTCTGATCCCATCCCTTCCAATCTCACCCCTGCCATGTTTTCACTGTCCACTCTGATCTTCCCCTCTCTGACCCCGAACGATCAGTCCTCAGCAAAGGCCTGAGCTTCATCCGCTTGTGCCCCCACCTCAATGAATTTTGAGCTCAGCACGACGCTCAGCTCTTTTTCCGCCCACTTCGGCCAGGAGTCTTTCCTCTGCACAGCTGACCTTTCCCATTTTCAGAATTCTCGCTCGACCTGGACCCCTCCTTCTGGCCTCTTGTCCTCTAGATCTCTTCATTGCAAACCGCCGATGAGACTCAATTTCTCTGCTCCCCTCACTCACTCCAACCTACCTACCTGCCTCTGAACTTGCAGCACTCCGCGTTCTCAGATCCAACTCCAACTTTGTCATTAAACCTGCCGACAAGGGTAGTTCTGTTGTTTGGTGAACCGACCTCTACCTTGCAGAGGCTAATCGCCAACTCTCTGACAGCTCCTACCTCCCGTTGGACCATGATCCCACGACCAAACATCAAGCCATCATTTCCTATACCATCACTGACCTCATCTCCTCTGGAGATCTTCCCTCCACAGCCACCAACCTTGTAATTCCCCAGCTCTGCACAGCCCATTTCTACCTCCTTCCCAAGATCCACCAACAGGACTGCACCGGTAGACCCATCGTTTCAGCCTGTTCATTTCTTCCAATCTCAACTCTATTTATTCTTCCCTTGTCCAGTCTCTTCCCACCTATATCAGCGACTCGTCCGATGCCCTCCGCCACTTTAACAGTTTCCAATTTCCTGGCCCCAACCATCTCCTTTTCACTGGATGTACAATCCCTCTACACTTCCATCCCCCACCAGGATGGCCTGAGGGCACTCCGCTTCTTCCTCGAGCTGGCGCCCAACCAGTCCCCATCCACAAACACCCTCACCCGCCTGGCTGAACGTCTTGTCAAATTGAATAACTTCTCCTTTGTCTCCACTCACTTCCTCCAAATTAAAGGTGTTGCTATGGGAACTTGCATGGGTCCTAGCTATGCCTGCCTTTTTGTAGGATATGTGGAACATTCTTTGTTCCAGTCGTACTCAGGCCCTCTCCCTCACCTCTTTTTTCCAGTACATCGATGACTGTATTGGGGCCGTCTCCTGCTCTCGCCCTGAACTAGAAAATTTAATTCACTTTGCATCCAATTTCCACCCTTCCCTCACTTTCACATGGACCATCTTAGACTCTTCCCTTCCTCAACTTCTCTGTCTCCCATTTCTAGGGGTAGACTATTGACAAACATTCACTATAAGCCCACTGACCCCCACAAGCTACCTGGACTACAATTCCTCCCACCCTGCATCCTGTAGGGACTCCATTCCATTCTCCCAGGTTCTCTGTCTCCGTCGCATCTGTTCTGACGATGCCACCTTCGCACACTATTGCCTCTGATATGTGTTCCGCCATGGTTAACATGACCCTTGACCGTGTCCGTTCTACTTCCTGCACTTCTGCTCTTACCCCTTCACCTCCCTCTCAGAACCACGACCTCGACCGTGTCCGTTCTACTTCCTGCACTTCTGCTCTTACCCCTTCACCTCCCTCTCAGAACCACGACAGGGTTCCCCTTGTCCTCACCTTTCACCCCACCAATCTCCAGGTTCAACGGATCATCCTCCACCATTTCCATCACCTCCAGCTTGATCCCACCACCAATCACATCTTCCCCTCCCCTCCCCTCTCAGCATTCCAAAGGGACTGCTCCCTCTGCGACACCCTTGTCCATTCCGCAGTCAGCCCCAGCAGCCCCCCCTTCCCACTGCACCTTCCGATGCAAGTGCCGGCGACACAACGCCAGCCCTTTTACCTCCTCCCTTCCCACTCCCCAAACAGGGCCTAGGTGAAACAGCGATTTACTTGTCCTTCTTTCTGATAAGCTCACAATAAAGGATGAAACTGAGTACTGTGTACAATGAGCAAGTGTGACCTTAGCTCCTTTAATGAGACTTCAGAATGCAGGAGCCTCGTGGGTGGGCTGCTTGTATACCGTGCTCCCAAGAAATGCTGGGATTCCTTGGGACTCCAACAGGTAGGCCCTCTGGTGGTAGTGTAATACAGGTTGCAAGGGGTTAAATACATAACATCACTCCCCACAAAGTCAATAGTACACTTATTTATAAGGTGACACCAGCTGGGGCTACTCGCTCCCTTGTCGATCATCTCGGTACAAATGCGGGTGTGGGTGAGTTGGTTAGTTCTTCATTGGGCTGCTGGGCAGCCGAGCTTGCCAGGCTGCTGGGAATGGTGAGTTTCGTGGTCAACCATGATGTCAGTTGCCACTTTGTGTGTGTGTGTGTGTGTGTGTGTGTGTATGTGTTGGATGGTCAAAGTTGGTGGTGTCTTCTTCGGTTTGTTCATAGCAGTTGTTGAACCGCAATTTGATTTGGTCCAAATGTTTTCTGTACGTTAGTCCACTGGCCAATTTGACCTGAAACACCCGATTCCCCTCTTTGGCTGTGACCGTGCCAGCGAGCCATTTGGGACCATTTCCATAATTGAATACAAACACAGGATCATTGATCTCAATATCACGTGACAAATTTGCGTAGTCATGGTACAAACTTTGTTGATGGAGCCTGCCCTCCACGTGATCATGGAGATAAGGATGGACAAGAGAGAGCCTTGTTTTGAGCAGTTCGGCTGGGGGAACTCCGGCGAGTGAGTCGGGTCTGGTGCAGTAGCTGAGCAGCACCCGGGATAGCCGGGTCTGCAGGGAGCCTTCCGACATACGTTTCAAGCTTTGCTTGATGGTCTGAACTGCCCTTTCTGCCTGGCCGTTGGATGCGGGCTTGAACAGGGCAGATGTGATATGCTTGATCCCATTGCGGGTCATGAATTCCTTGAATTCAGCACTGGTGAAACATAGCCCATTGTCGCTGACCAGGACATCAGGCAGGCCGTGTGTGGCAACATGGCTCATAGGCTTTCAATTTGTGTCCGTGGACATGCTTACAGACATTATCGCACATTCAATCCATTTTGAATCAGCGTCCACGACAACCAAAAACATTTTGCCTCGAAATTGGCCTGCATAGTCCACGTGGATCCTCGACCAAGGTTTGGAGGGCCACGACCACAAACTTAGCGGTGCGTCTCTGGGTGCATTAGTCAGCTGAGAGCAAGTGTTGCACTGGCGCACGCATGACTAAATCTGAGTCAATGCTGGGCCACCATACATGGGATCTGGTTGTGGCTTTCATCATTACAATGCCTGGGTGGGTGCTGTGCAGTTCACAAATGAACGTATCTCTGCCTTTCTTGGGCAAGACCACACGATTGCCCCACAACAGACAGTCCGCTTGCAGGGACATTTTTTCTTTGCGCCTGTGGAACGGCTTAATCGCCTCCTGCATCTCCGCTGGGACTATGGACCAGCTCCCATGGAGGACACAGTTTTTTTACCAAGGACATAAAGGATCCTGGCTGGTCCAGGTCCTGATCTGGCAGGCCGTGACGGGGGACTTCTTGTTCTCAAATGCATCCAATACCATGAGCAAGTCCACTGGCTGTGCCATTTCCACCCCGGTGGTGGGCAATGGCAGCCGACTGAGTATTTGCGAGTTCTTTGTGCCCGGTCTGTGGCGGATTACATAGTTGTATGCCGACAGCGTGAGTGCCCAGCTTTGGATGTGGGCAGAGGCATTAGTGTTAATCCCTTGCTCTCAGAAAACAGCGATATGAGCGGCTTGTGGTCCGTTTCAAGCTCAAACTTGAGGCCAAGTAAGTACTGGTGCATTTTTTTTACCCTGTAAACGCACGCCAGAGCCTCTTTTTCAATCGTGCTGTAGATCCTTTTGGCCTTGGACAAACTCCTGGACGCATAAGCGACCGGTTGCAAAATCCCCGATTCGTTAGCCTGTTGTAACACACACCCAACCCCGTATGACGACTCATCGCAAGCCAGCACTAATCTTTTACAAGGATTATACAGGACAAGCAGTTTGTTTGAACACAACAGATTTCTGGCTTTCGTAAAGGCAGCCTCTCGTGAATTCCCCCATACCCTGTCGTCTCCCTTGCGCAGTAGCACATGTAGGGGTTCTAGCAGGGTGCTTAACCCAGGTAGGAAATTACCAAAATAGTTAAGGAGTCCAGGAACCACTGCAGCTCCGTCACGTTCTGTGGTCGCGGCACGTTCTTGATGGCCTCCGTCTTGGCGTCAGTGGGTCTGAAGCCGTCTGCTGCGATTCTTCTTCCCAAGAACTCAACGTCCTGCGCCAGGAAAACACACTTCGAGTGTTTCAACCTGAGCCCCACGCGATCCAACCGACGATGGCATCAGCCTTCTAACGTGTAACTGGAGGATATTATGACTCTTCCAAGACTAGATGTTGGACTCGCAATCTAATGAGACAATGTCAGGATCGATAGAGGGATAATGAGGGGTGGAGCTGTACTGTAAATGTGGAAGCTGACTCCATGTCTGAATATTACATCAAGTGGCAGCATGTAGATGAGAAAGGGGAGAGTGCAACGGTTGAATCCCTACTGGATTCTGGAGGTAACAGCTGCAGTATCATGAAGAAAGGCCACTGCTGGAGATACTCTAGCTACCATCCACAGGTAAGTGGTACCAAGTGAGGGCTGTTCCACTGAGCTAGACAATGGACGGGAAGCATTGGAGGAGAATGGCGTGGTTGACCGTGTCAAAAACTGCAGAGATGTCAAAGAGGGTGAACCACAATTACAGTCACATAAGATGTAATTTGTAGCTTTGATTAGGGTCGTTTTGTTGCTCTGACAAGGGTGGAAATGTGATTGGAGAGATTGAAACAGAGCTGCAAGAAAGATGGGTATGCATTTGGGAGGTGACATCACATTCAATACCTTTGCATATTCGAAGATAGAGCCGTAGTTTACAAGGACAGGTCGGCCAAGATTAGTTTTTTTTTGAAGGATGAGGATGTGTGTTTTGAAGAGGGAGGAGAACAGTACCTAAGGATAGGGACCATTTACAGTATCAGCTGGCATGGGGACCAGGAAGAATGGCCATCCAGTTTAGTGGTAATGGGGTCCAGGGAGCAGGAGGTAGGTGTCATGGACAAGATAAGCTTGGAAGGGGCATGAGGGGAGATGGAGGAGAAATCATTCAATATGATCATGGCTGACAATGCACTTCAGTATCCCATTCCTGCTTTCTCTCCATAAGCCTTGATCCCTTTAGCCATAAGGGCCACATCTAACTCCCTTTTGAATATATCTGAAGAACTGGCCTCAACAACTTTCTGTGACACAGGTTCAGGGATAGTCTATGGGGAAGCTTGGTTTGGTGAGCATCGGGAAGCAGCAGAAGCAGCAAAAAGGATGATCTCAATCTTGGTGACGAAGTCTGTGAGCTCCTCACATTTGGGCAGGAAGGAACTGAAATCCGAGGGGAGAGGATAAAATAACCTTTGAGATGGAGATTAAGATCACAAGGGATGTGCAGAGGTTGGGGTTAGAAAGGAGGGTGGATATTTTGAGGAGAAACTTGTGATGGGATTTGAGTGTACAAGGATTTTAAAGGAGAGATGAGTGGTGGAACAAAGAGACATGCTTGAAGGGGGAGAAAGTGGCATAGGAGTAAGGGGAAGAGATAAGTGGCAGATGCAATTTAATGTGGATGGGTGGGGTAAAATATTTTGGGAGAAAAAGCAAGGAACTTTATGGAAATACTGAATGGTGTGAATGAACAGAACTGTCAGTTTAAATATATAATTGCTTGTAAGTATAAGTGCTGGCAGATGAAGTTGGGTCGATACAATATTTTTAAAAATTTGTTCTATGCATGTGGGCATCACTGGCAAGGCCAATATTTATTACTCACCCTCGTTTCCCTTGAGAAGGCGGTGGTGAACCTTTTTATTGAATGCTGCAGTCCAATTTATGAATCCGAATTCAGTTTTAAAAAAAACTAAAAATAAACGCAGTGACTCCTGATAACAAACTGGAAGCTACTGTAGTCCAACCATCCCCTCTTGACATTCAACAGCATCACCATCGAATCGTCAACCATATACATCCTTGGGGGTGGTGGGAGGGTGGTCATTGACCAGAAACTCACTGGTTCAGCCACATTAATGCTGTAGCTACTAGACTAGGTCAGAGGCTTGGCATTCTGTGGTGACTTAATTACCTCCCGACTCCCCAAAGCCTCTCTGCCACCTACAAAGCACAAGTCAGGAGTGTGATGGAACACTCTACTTGCTGGATGGTGCAGCTGTAACAAACCTCCTCTTCCTACATCCTCCTCTTTGAACGACACACTTTAATCTTGTATCTATGTCCTGTTCTAGTCCCACTCAACCACCGGAAACGGTCTGTTTCACTATACTTTGTCCCATCCCTTCAAAATTTTAAACATCTCCATAAAATCACCCCTTAATCTCTTCTGCTCTAACAAAACCTGCCCCAGTTTTTCAAAGTCTTTTGGCATATATTCCTTATACCATGCAGCACCACTACATCCTTGCATAAGAGGGGAGGCTACTCTTAACATGCTAATTGGGGTCCCATACAGTTCAAATGTTCAGTGTAAGTTTCGGATACCAATGAGTAAAGTGTGTAACGTGCATGCCCCGTCATTATGCAGCATAACCAGTGGTCCTTTATAGGGGTCTTGCTCATGAATGCTGTTCCTGGCACCACAAAAATCTTGCCACTCACTACTGGCCATCCACATCCTCCTCACTCCGTTCACTCTATTACCTCTGGCTTAATTCCGTGGAAGTTGCCATCCACCTTGGTTGCCTGTTAGTGCTGGTTTAGCGCTTGCAGATCACCGATCAAATGAAAATGAGACCCTCAAATTGGCTTAGGGTTCTAGAAGGCAAGGACATTGGGCACTACTCAATGTTGGCACAAAGTGAAAATCCAACCCAACGCCCATGTGTATTGCCACAGGAGATTGCCCAGTATCAGAAAGTTATAGTTGTGAAATTAGTTACACTGGTCCCAAGTTTCAACATGATTTTCTCCTGATTTTTAGGAGCAACTGGTGTAGAACGGAGTATCTTAGAAATCGGAGTTCTCGCCATTTAGTTTGCTCCAGTTCTAGTCAGTTAAAACAGTTTCACTTTGGAACAGAATTTTTTTTTCAAAGGATGCGTGTCCGGCCACTTACGCCTGTTTTCAAAGTTTCGTCAGTGAAAACTTACTCCAAACTAACTTAGAATGGAGTAAGTGAAGATTTTTGTACGCTCGAAAAAACCTTGTCGACGCTTTGGAAAATTAGGTGTAGGTTACAAATCAGGCGTAGGGAATGGGGGTGGGGGGGGTTTAAAGGGAAGTTTACAAACATTAAACACTTCAGTTTTACAAATAAAGAGCCATTATCAATAATAAGTGATAAATACATCAATAAATCAACCAATAAATCAATCAAAAATTAATTAAAAAATAATTTTAAAAAAAAATCAATAAATAAAACATTTTCTACTCACCGACTACAGCACCGGGAGCCCTCCAACTGCGTGCTGGGATCAGCACCCCCCAGTGTGTCTCTGTCAGTGTCTCTATCTCTCTCTCTGTCTGTCTGTCTGTCTGTGTGTGTCTCTCATTCTCTGCCTGTCCGTGTCTGTTTCTGACAGCGAGGGGAGGGGGAGAGAGAGGGGAGCAGAGGGAGAGAAGGGGGAGGGAAGGGAGGGGGGAGAAGGGGGAAATGAGATGGTGGAGGGGAAAATGAGATGGTGGGGGGGGAAAGGAGATGGTGGGCAGGGGGGGAAAGAAGATGGGGGGGGGGAGGGAAAGGAGATGGGGGAGGGAGGCTGAATGGGCCGGTGGGGGGGCGGTGGGAGGGAGAGGGAGGTCAGGTCAGGGGGAGGGAGGTCAGGTCGGATCCAGTCCGGGGGCCGGGGGGGGGGCGGCGGAGCCGGTGTCGGGTCCGGTCCAGGGGCGGGGGAAGCGGGAGTCGGGTCGGGTCCAGTCCAGGTGTTCGGGGGGGAGAGGGGGGAGCGGGAGTCGGGTCCGGTCCGGAGGCGGGAAGCGGGAGTCGTGTCGGGTCGGGAGGAAGCAGGAACTGGCCGTGGGAGGAGCCTTATTCACGCAGCCCCAGTGAGGCCATTCGGCCAGGGCTAGGGGCTGCATGGTTCGGCCCCTCCCACACTGTTTTGGGCGCCTGAAGCTACTGCACATGCGCTCCCACTGTCGCGCATGTGCAGAGGTCCCGGCACTGTTTTCAGCGCAGGGACCTAGCTCCGCTCCCTACTGCTCCTGCTGCGCTGTGCCGAGCTGGAAACGACCTGCAGGGAGCTGGAGAATCTGGAAATTTTCTTTAGGTGCATTTTGTGGCGCGAAAAACGGGCGTCCAGGTCGGGACTGCGCGCCGTTCTAGGCGCGGCTCGAAACTTGGGCCCACGGGAAGTAGGATTTGAAGACCGCAAGACTTTTAATATACTAGTTGATCTCCTACGGCATTGCAAACGGGATGTCAAGACCAAGTGCAGTATTTGGATCAAATGGGGTTAGAGAATGGGGAATTGATTGGACCCCAACAGAGGAAGGAGAAGGGGAAGGAGGCAAGGAGAGAGGGAGGGAGGGAGGAAGGAAAGAAATGGAGATGGGGAGGGGCTAAGCAGAGGGGCAAAGGGGAGGGTGGAAAAGGACGTGGGGGGAGAATAGGATGGGGGAAAGGGATGCAAGAAAAATGAGGATGTGGCGAGGGGAGGCGGGTGGCAGTAAAGCCAGTGAAACTCTTAGCAGGAAGGAGAATTGGAAGGGTGGTTTCAGTGTGTTCCTCTTTCCTCTTAAAAATCCTAATTTTCATTTTCGTGAAAGGGGTTTGAGGTTCCCATTTCCATTTTGCAGGCCTTTTTATGTCAGTGGGCGTGATGAGCTACACGTTTACTTCCTTCATGCCTCGATTTCTGAGTCAATGGAGGATGGCTGCAATCACTTTCCTTTTGACAGAAACAAAACAAGTTAACTGTGGAAATGTGTTGCCTTACATAACTGCAAGAGACAATCTGGGGTGACGATAAGAACTCGCTCCAGTGGCTGGAATTTGTGGGCAGCGGCGAAGCAAAGGCATTCGCCACTGGCCCTAATGAAAGCGATCCAGAGATCTCGAGATTGCGAAAAGTTTGTCTTTTTCAGCATACAAGTATAATGCAGTTTAATGGGGGAATCCTTAATGCGATCTGCTATGACGTCAACAAGCTGTCTAAGTAGCCAATCATATTGCAGATAGAGAAGCAGGCAATGGGAACCTGCTTTTCTCCGATTTAAAAAAAATGTTGGAGAGTAAAACAAAGATTGGGGCTCTCACATAGGGATAAGGCAGAACCTGAAATAATCATGCTCAAACTTATAAACAGTGTAATTTTTTAAAAGTTTCTTAAAAATTGTAATTTTTCTCATAATGGAGAAATTTGACACTCCAAGAAACTAATTTGTGTTTCAGGGCCATAACATTTGTTTAGCAGTCAATACGCTGTTAAAACCCCAGTTACACCGAATCCAACTTGAGGTAATGTGGAAAAGCCCAAGTTTTTGTCAGTTTCACTGATTTCACTGATTACACTGATTATGGGGGAGGGGTACAGCGCAGCCAGAGTCGGAGCCGTGAATGGCTGACCGCAACTTCAGGATTTCCACGTTTAGATGTGCATGCGCTACTTCCTGAAGCTGCGGTCTGTTTCAAAGGGGTAATAACGGCGAACGCTGTTAATTGGCCGTTATTACCCACTGCAAATTCCCACCCACTGATTACGATTTTGTCTACCCGGTCGGGAGCGAGACGACCGGGGTCTGGAGCAAGGTGCCAGCCTGCTGCCGGTTCCATCCCGCTCACTACAAGTGATTTTACCTTGATAGGGCTTGTTAAGCCCACTCGGCGAGGTTTCTGGCCAATTAAAAGGAAGCAGGTCTGATGACTTCATTTGATAACGCCTCATTAGCCGGTTTCCTTCAAGGGACCATGTCCACATTGATTTTGACAGTTGTTGTGTCAGTGTTCTACAGCATTGAGGTACTGCAAACACTGACAAACACTGCAGAGGTGCATGGCTGCACCCAGGCTCTTCCGTGGCTTCCTCCAGATGCTATGGAGGAGGTCACAGCACACAGCACTCCAATGGGCAGTGGAGACCTCCCCAGGAGACCAACGCAGCCCAATTGCACATTTCACAGGAGGGTACCAAGCAGGGATGTCGTCAGGAGGAACAGGCTGCAGTGGCTCAAACCTTTCAATGACCTCAGTAGATCACGAAACGTTACCACACTCAACCTCATTCTCCTGTGCCACTCATCACATCCTCATCACTCTGCCTTCCCTATCCTACTCCTGCACATCCTTACTCACACCAACTTACCTTGTACCTCCACCCATCCCCTCTCTCTATCTACATTATCAATTTCCCATCTCACTAGCCACCTCTCACGCTCACCCTCATCCTAGTCCAATCATATCAACTAACAACACACAAGGGTAGGCACTTGGGTGTTATATCCAATGTTCGTGTAAAGTTTCTGTTAATGTGTTGTCAAACATTGAAACCTTTATTTTCAACATTTGCATTCTTGGACAGATTTGGGTACATGTTTGGAAATGGCTTAGTGAATGGTGAAACATAACGGTTCCCTTGTAATGGTGATGAGTGTGAAAGGAGTGGTTTGGACATTGTAGGGATGCTTTATGGTGCTAGTGTGGGATGGTGTCAATCTGGCGCATCATGTGGCAGCCAGGGTGTACAGTGTCGAGTGAAGTAAATCTGGCCATGCTGAGTCCATCCCGGGAGGCAATATGGTTAGGTGCTGATGCCCTGTGTCCTGTGCAGCATCAGCTGATTGCGGAGAAGGTTGGTGTTGTTGGTGATGCTGGTGTTGTGATTGATCATGGTTTCATTCTGAGGACCAAGGTGTGATTTTTTTTTTTAAGGGCACCAATGCTGCTGGAATAGATGGGAGGTGAGATTGAGATGACAGAAGCGATCCGTCAATGGTGAGAGGTTGTTCCAGTGAGGTTAGAGAGTTTGCTCCAAACAGTTGCTAGCTGCGTCAAGCTCAGTCTGTCTTCCATATGCACTAAGCAACAACAACTAACCTTGGAAAGTGAACACCTATGAAATGGGAGCTTTGATAGACAATTTGCAGCTGTCAAGTTAGTAAATCATCCCATGCTGACACAACACCCGACGACCTAACCTGGCGCGATCCCCGAGCAGTGGGAAAGCTGTTGGTAAGCTCTCAAAATCTAACGGTGAGTTTAAATTGGTGTTTAATTGCCTTTTACCAAGCTCTTAATAATCTAAATTGCCTGCCCCACTGCTTGGTCTGTTCAGCGCTGACGGACCCGACACCTGGGAAACTATCGTGGAGGCGAGTTGACAATGGGCTCCCGTTGTCTATCATTTCAATTTTAACTGCTGACCCGCCTCCGATCCCGTCCTCTCAGCGCCGGTAAAATTCCAGACTTTGAGTCAGGTGGGATTAGAAAACAAAAAAGAAAGAAACAGGACATCGGAGAATTAGGACGACTCTTCAGTGCAGGGCAAGCATGCACTGAAAGTTCTTTCAACAGATGAGCACTTAGAAATTCAGGTACACGTACTCGGACCTGAGAGACAGTTGGATGCTGATCTGCCCTATGGAAGCAGGAATACGCATGTGCTTTTTTTAAAAAGCCATGCAAATTTATTTGGAAATGTCCCAAATTGGCTTCTTATATCTGATCAAGGCCTTCAAGATCTATCTCCGATTTAGGTCATGCTTGAACTATTGGAATAATGCTGATGTGTAACCATATAGTGGCTTTGGGAATAGTAATGATAGATGAATTACTGAGGCACCATACAGCAGCCACAACAGCTCTTTTCTGAGCTAATGTTATATGGTTTTTTAAACATAACAGAGCCTTATCATCATAGGCAGTCCCTCGGAATCGAGGAACATAACATAAGAATAGGAACAGGAGTAGACCATACGGCCCCTCGAGCCTGCTCCACCATTCAGTAAGATCATGGCTGATCTGATCATGGACTCGGCTCCACTTCCCCGCCCGCTCCCCATAACCTCTTATCCCCTTATCGTTTAAGAAACTGTCTATTTCTGTCTTAAATTTATTCAATGTCCCAGCTTCCACAACTCTCTGAGGCAGCAAATTCCACAGATTTATAACCCTCAGAAGAAATTTCTCCTCATCTCTGTTTTCAATGGGCGGCCCCTTATTCTAAGATTATGCCCTCTAGTTCTCGTCTTCCCCTATCAGTGGAAACATCCTCTCTGCATCTACTTTGTCAAGCCCCCCTCATAATCTTATACGTTTCGATAAGATCACCTCTCATTCTTCTGAATTCCAATGAGTAAAGTCCCAACCTACTCAAACTTTCCTCACAACTCAAGCCCCTCATCCCCGGAATCAACCTAGTGAACCTTCTCTGAACTGCCTCCAAAGCAAGTATATCCTTTTGTAAATATGGAAACCAAAACCGCACACAGGATTCCATGTGTGGCCTCACCAATACATTATATATCTGTAGCAAGACTTCCCTGCATTTATACTCCATCCCTTTTGCAATCAAGGCCAAGATACCATTGGCCTTCCTGATCACTTGCTGTACCTGCATACTATTCGTTTGTATTTCGTACCCCCAGGTTCTGCTGTTCTGCGGCACTTTGCAATCTTTCTCCATTTAAATAATAACTTGCTCTTTGATTTTTCCTGCCAAAGTGCATGACTTCACACTTTCCGACATTATTCGCATCTGCCAAATTTTTGCCCACTCTGTCCTTTTGCAGATTTTTTGTGTCCTCCTCACACATTGCTTTTCCTCCCATCTTTGTATTGTCAGCAAACTTGGCTATGTTACACTCAGTCCCTTCTTCCAAGTCGTTAATATAGATTATAAATAGTTGGAGTCCCAGCATTGATCCCTGTGGCACCCAACTAGTTGCTGATTGCCAACCAGAGAATGAACCATTTATCCTGACTCCCTGTTCTGTTAATTAGACAATCCTCTATCCACGCTAATATATTCCCTGCAACCCCGTGAACTTTTATCTTGTACAGTAACCTTTTACGTGGCACCTTGTCAAATGCCTTCAGGAAGTCAAAATACACCACATCCAAGGAAACATAGAAAATAGTTGTAGGAGTCGTCCTTTCGGCCCTTCGAGTCTGCATCACCATTCAATATGATCACGGCTGATCATGCAACTTCAGTACCCCATTCCTGCTTTCTCTCCATACCCCTTGATCCCTTTAGCCATAAGAGCCACATCTAACTCCCTTTTGAATATATCTGATGAACTGGCCTCAACAACTTTCTGTGGTAGAGAATTCCACAGGTTGACAATTCTCTGAGTGAAGAAGTTTCTCCTCATCTCAGTCTTAAATAGCTTACCCATTATCCTTAGACTGCGACCCCTGGTTCTGGACTTCCCCAACATTGGGAACATTCTTCCTGCATCTAACCTGTCCAATCCCGTCAGAATTTGATATGTTTCTATGAAATCCCCTCTCATTCTTCTAAATTCCAGTGAATATAAGCCTAGTCGATCCAGTCTTTCTTCATTTGTTGGTCCTGTCATCCCGGGAATCAGTCTGGTGAACCTTCGCTGCATTTCCTCAATAGCAAGAATGTCCTTCCTCAGATTAGGAGACCAAAACTGTACACAATATTCAAGGTGTGTGACCTCACCAAAACCCTATACAACTCCCTGCTCCTATACTCAAATCCTCTCACTATGAAGGCCAACATGCCCTTTGCCTTCTTCACCGCCTGCTGTACCTGCATGCCAACTTTCAATGACTGATGTATCATGACACCCAGGTCTCGTTACATCTCCCCTTTTCCTAATCTCACCATTCAGATAATATTCTGCCTTTCTGTTTTTGCCACCAAAGTGGATAACCCCACATTTATCTGCATTATACTGCATCTGCCATGCATTTGCCCACTCACCTAACCTGTCCAAGTCACCCTGCAGCCTCTTGGCATCCTCCTCACAGCTCACACTGCCACCCAGCTTAGTGTCATCTGAAAACTTGAAGATATTACATTCAATTCCTTCGTCTAAATCATTAATGTATATTGTAAATAGCTGGGATCCCAGCACTGAACCTTGCGGTACCCCACTAGTCACTGCCTGCCATTCTGAAAAGGACCCGTTTATTCCTATTCTTGGCTTCTTGTCTGCCAACCAGTTCTCTATCCACATCAATACATTACCCCCAATACCATGTGCTTTAATTTTGCACACTAATCTCTTGCGTGGGACCTTGTCAAAAGCCTTTTGAAAGTCCAAATACACCACATCCACTGGGTCTCCCTTGTCCACTCTATTTGTTACATCCTCAAAAAATTCTAGAAGATTTGTCAAGCATGCTTTCCCTTTCATAAATCCATGCTGACTTGGACCGATCCTGTCACTCTTTCCAAATGCGCTGCTATTACATCTTTAATAATTGATTCCAACATTTTTCTCACTACCGATGTCAGGCTAACAGGTCTATAATTCCCTGTTTTCTCCCTCCTTTTTTAAAAAATGGTATTACATTAGCTACCCTCCAATCCATAGGAACTGATCCAGAGTCCATGGAATGTTAGAAAATGACCACCAATGCATCTACTATTTCTAGGGCCACTTCCTTAAGTACTCTGGGATGCAACCTATCAGGCCCTGGGGATTTATCGGCCGTCAATCCCATCAATTTCCCTAACACAATTTCCTGACTTATAAGGATTTCCTTCAGTTCCTCTTTCTCGCTAGACCCTCGGTCCCATAGTATTTCCGGAAGGTTATTTGTGTCTTCCTTAGTGAAGACAGAACCAAAGTATTTGTTCAATTGGTCTGCCATTTCTTTGTTCCCCATTATAAATTCACCTGATTCTGACTGCAAGGGACCTACATTTGTCTTCACTAATCTTTTTCTCTTCACATATCTATAGAAGCTTTTGCAGTCAGTTTTTATGTTCGCTGCAAGCTTCCTCTCATACTCTTATTTTACCCCTCCTAATTAAACCATTTGTCCTTCTCTGCTGAATTCTAAATTTCTCCCAGTTCTCAGGTTTGCTGCTTTTTTTGTCCAATTAATATGCCTCTTCCTTGGATTTAACACTATCCCTAATTTCCCTTGTTAGCCTTGGTTGAGCCACCTTCCCCATTTTATTTTATTTAAGACTTCCACTCTTAAAATGAGTTCTTGAGTGGCTGAACAGTCCAATACGAGAACCACAGAATCTGTCACAGGTGGGATAGATAGTCGTTGAGGGAAGGGTTGGGTGGGACTGGTTTGCCACATGCTCTTTCCGCTGTTTGTGCTTGTTTTCTGCAAGCTCTCGGCGATGAGACTCGAGGAGCTCAATGCCCTCTCGGATGCACTTCCTCCGCTTAGGGCAGTCTTTGGCCAGGGACTCCCAGGTGTCAGTGGGGATGTTGCACTTTATCAGGGAGGCTTTGATGGTGTCCTTGTAACATTTCCTCTGCCCATCTTTGGCACGTTTGCCGTGAAGGAGTTCCGAGTAGAGCGCTTGCTTTGGGAGTCTTGTGCCAGGCATGCAAACAATGTGGCCTGCCCAGCAGAGCTGATCAAGTATGGTCAGTGCTTCAATGCTGGGGATGTTGGCCTGGACGAGGACGCTGATGTTAGTGCATCTGTACTCCCAGGGGATTTGTAGGATCTTGCGAAGCCATCGTTGGTGGTATTTCTCCAGCGACTTGAGGTGTCTACTGTACATGGTCCATGACTCTGAGCCATACAGGAGGGCGGGTATTACTACAGCCCTGTAGACCGAGCTTGGTTACAGTTTTGAGGGCCTGGTCTTCAAGCACTCTTTTCCTCAGGCGGCCGAAGGCTGCACTGGCGCACTGGAGGCGGTGTTGAATCTCGTCACTACCTGTTCTTGTTGATGAGAGGCTCCCGAGAAATGGGAAATGGTCCCCGTGGTCCAGAGCCGCGCTGTGGATGTTGATGACTGGGGGACAGTGCTGTGTGGCGAGGACAGGCTGGTGAAGGACCTTTGTCTTACGGATGTTTAGCGTAAGGCCCGTGCTTTTGTATGCCTCAGTAAATACATCGACTATGTCCTGGAGTTCAGCCTCTATGTGCACAAATGCAGGCGTCGTCCGCGTACTGTAGCTCGAGGACAGAGGTTAGGGTGGTCTTGGACCTGTCCTGGAGACGGCGAATGTTGAACAGGTTCCCGCTGGTTTTGTAGTTTAGTTCCACTCTAGTCTTGTTGACTGAAGTGGAGCATGGCCGCGAAGAAGATTGAGAAGAGAGTTGAGGCGATGACACAGCCCTGTTTGACACCGGTGTAGATGTGGATTGGGTCTGTAATGGACCTGTTGATACAGATCACGGCCTGCATGTCGTCGTGGAGCAGGCGGAGGATGGTGACCAACTTTTGGGGGCATCCGAAGCGGAGGAGGACGCTTCATAGACCCTCGCGGTTGACAGTTTCAAAGGCCTTTATAAGGTCGAAGAAGGCCATGTACAAGGCCTGGCGCTGAAACCTGCATTTTTCCTGCAGCTGCCGCGCTGCAAAAATCATGTCCGTTATGGCCCGTAGGGGATGAAATCCGCAGTGCAACTCCGGGAGGAGCTCCTTGGCCACAGGGAGAAGGTGGTTGAGAAGGACTCTAGCGATGACTTTCCCAGTGGCTGATAGCGGGGAGATTCCTCTGTAGTTGCCGCAGTCGGACTTGTCCCCTTTTTTAAAGATGGTCACTATCACTGCATCTCTGAGATCTCCCGGCATACTCTCCTCCCTCCAGATGAGAGAGATGAGGTCATGCATTCATGCCAGTAGTGCCTCTCTGCCATATTTCAGTGCCTCAGCAGGGATTCCAACCACTCCAGTAGCCTTGTTTTTAAGCTGTCTTATGGCTTTTTCTACCTCGTGCAGTGTTGGGGTTTTGCCGAGGTGGCGGCGGGTAGCATGCTCCGGGATGGAGTCGTGATCACTCGGGTCCAAGACAGAGTCTCGATTGAGGAGATCTTTGAAGTGCTCCTTCCAGAGGGCCCTGACTGCCTCGGTATCCTTGCTGAGTGTTTCCCCGTTCTTGGCCAGCAGTGGGGTGGGGCCTTGGGTGTTTGGACCATAGCTGATCTTGACTGCGATGAAGAATCCTCGCACATCATGGCTGTCGGCCAGCTGCTGTATCTCCTTTAACATAACAGAGCCCTATCATAGCACCACCTTCAGGTGTAACTGATACTGTAGGTAAATAATATCTATACAACAGGTTTTGCCTCAGACAAACTGCCACAGAGGTTTTCAGTGCATTTTGAAATGGAATTTTGTGGCTATATAAATAGATGTATATAGCAACAGTAGGTGTGAATTGTGTACCTATACCATATTATCCCATTTTCATGTGCTTTTCCAAAATTAAAGGTGTCCTCCCCCTCCCAAACACTTAATTGGCACATACTGCTGCTGAATTATTAGTTGATTTTCTAGTCTGTCTGAATAAAAATGAAATGTTTGTTTATTTTTAGTGCCATTTTTGTAAAGAGGTGAAGAATCCAAAGATGGCTCAAACCAATTGGAAACATGCAATTCCTGGTAATTTTAGAATGAATGAAAATTTGACAAGCAAGTTTTATAACCAATTTCAGTGATTTAAAAGCATTTTTGACGCAATTATTGATAATTCTGACATTTCTCTATTTCACTCTTTGTTTAAGAGTCAACTGACACCGAGCAAGAGGTGGATAAGGACAACCATATGCCCATACAGAAATGGAGACATGGTTTTTATTGCATGAAAAAGTAAGTTTTAAATTTCAAAAGATATTCTTGAAAAAAAATTGGCCAAAGTATATGTTATAAATTTCTATTCACATGCTAAAATCAGCCATCCCACTGGAGCCATTTTATAATATTGTTGGTGACTTCAATCAACCAATAATCACTTTCAGGTAGTCCAAGTAATAATGGAGCTTCACAATGCAATCATGAATAACACCGTGAAGCATAAGTAACAGTCAAGTTGTGAAAGTAGTGTGTGGGCATCATTAAAATTATTTCCCATATTGCAGATTCTCGAAGGAATACTGACTTGACAAATGATCATAAAATGAATATTATGGGTAATTTTCCTGTTGCTGGCAGGAGGCAGCTTTTTGTCCAAACTAGCAATATGCAAATGAGACAGAGCAAGGACTTTGATATTTCATCCTTCCAGAATCCATAATTCAAGATAAAATTAGTGAGTGTTTAGAATCGTATTGACTAATTAAGAAGTCAGCATGGATTTATTAAGTTATTCAGATTTGACAATTTTTTTTAAAGTAAAGTGGATGAAGTGTACATGGATTTGCAGAGGCTTTTAATAGAGTGTCTCACAAGAGGGTTGTTAGAACAGTAAAAACATTTTGCATAGAAGGAAAAGTAGTTATATGGAAAAAAAGTTAGCTGAAACAAGAAACACAACTTTCAGGTAAATTTGTGTTCCTTGGAGTAGAGCAGATTTGTAAGTGGTGTATTCCAGGGGCCAGTGCTGGATCCACTTTTGTTTTTTGTATGGATAGATGATTTCGACTTTGGCATAGAGAGCATAATCTTGAAATTTGTTGATCTAAAAGTAAGGGGGTATGACAAATAACAAGAATTATATAGATTTCAGAAAGTCACAGGTTAGCAGAATGGCACACAGGTGACAGATGCAACTTAATGTGGTTAAGTGTGAGGTAATATCTTTTGAAAGCAAATACAGGGAATGGGAGTATATATCCTGTGGCTCAGATTTTATGGTCAGTGGTGAACAAATGACACTCGCTGTCCGTTACTCTTACAGCTGCCCACAGACTTTTAGTGGGCTTCTGCGCGATGACTTATGGTTATTAGAGAACAATTTCAGAGGGGCGCACTCTACATGGGATTTGAAGAGGACAAGCAACAGCATGTGTCTTCAACCAGTCAGATACTTAGCCATGCAGAGTCTAAACCAGGAAGTGTAAGTTAGAATATTTAATTCAATGTCAATTCATGTACAGAAAGCAAAATTAAGACAGGGAAAGAAGGATGGGATTAAGAAAAGAGAAAGAAAAAGTTTAAAAAAAAAAATTGGAGTAGAAATTCAGACATCCCTGGGCTCGTACAAAGTTTCTACGGATCCGGGAAGACATTGGAAAAGCCGTTTTTTAGCACGCAATGCGCATGCACTGTAAACCGGCTTTTCCGATCTGTCAAGCTGGAGCGAGGACATTTGTACGTGCAAGATTGCGATATTTACGCATATCTTGTCCAGCAAATGTCCTCAAATCTTGCGCCTGGAAAAGCAGGTGCATAGCCTACTTTTACTGGAGCAAGTGTTTTAAAACATACAAAAACATATTAAAATAAATTTATGAAAACAGGTTTTATTGTTTAAAACCCTTCCCACTACGGTAAGTTTATTTTAAGGCATAATTAAAAAAACTTTTTTATAAATTGGGAAAATATTTTTTTTATAAGACAATAATTTTAATTTAAGTGAATCTTAAATGTGTAGTGTACATTTTCTATTTTTTATTAGTATTTTGGGGGGTTTCTCATTCATAATAATAGGAGTTGTAGACTTGCGCGCGCAGGGAGAGGAGGCCCGCGGATCGGGAACTCGAGCGGGCGCAGCAGCTTCAGGTAGGTGCGCATTTTTTCTCTAAAATCTAGTCGAATGCCCGCGGGAAGGAGAAAGCAGAATTTCTGCGCCATTAAAATTGTAATTAAAGGATGCGCATATTTGCAATACAACATGCTCTGATTGGCTTTCCATGATCACATGACCTGATTGTTGATTGGTCCCCTTGGAGGATAAGACACACCTAACAGTTTCTCTGGAATGTGTAATTAGAACCACCCTGCCCAAGTTCTCAGTGGCTTTGGAGCGTAATTTGAGCCATTCCAACTGTCATCTCTAGACAAGATAGAGCAGCCCAAGCTCCTGACCCATCCCAGCCCAAGCTCCTGACCCATCCTGTATAGTTGCTTTTGTACTCCATCCCTCTCGCAATGAAAGCCAACATTCCATTCGCCTTCCTGATTACCTGCTGCACCTGCAAACTAACTTTTTGGGATTCATGCACAAGGACCCCCAGGTCCCGCTGCACCGCAGCATGTTGTAATTTCTCCCCGTTCAAATAATATTCCCTTTTACTGTTTTTTTTTCCAAGGTGGATGACCTCACATTTTCCGACATTGTATTCCATCTGCCAAACCTTAGCCCATTCGCTTAACCTATCTAAATCTCTTTGCAGCCTCTCTGTGTCCTCTACACACCGCTTTCCCACTAATCTTTGTGTCATCTGCAAATTTTGTTACACTACACTCTGTCCCCTCTTCCAGGTCATCTATGTATATTGTAAACAGTTGTGGTCCCAGCACCGATCCCTGTGGCACACCACTAACCACCGATTTCCAACCCGAAAAGGACCCATTTATCCTGGCTCTCTGCTTTCTGTTAGCCAGCCAATTCTCGATCCATGCTAATACATTTCCTCTGACTCCGCGTACCTTTATCTTCTGCAGTAACCTTTTGTGTGGCACCTTATCGAATGCCTTTTGGAAATCTAAATACACCACATCCATCGGTACACCTCTATCCACCATGCTCGTTATATCCTCAAAGAATTCCAGTAAATTAGTTAAACATGATTTCCCCTTCATGAATCCATGTTGCGTCTGCTTGATTGCACTATTCCTATCTAGATGTCCTGCTATATCTTCCTTAATGATAGCTTCAAGCATTTTCCCCACTACAGATGTTAAACTAACCGGCCTATAGTTACCTGCATTTTGTCTGCTCCCTTTTCTAAACAGAGGTGTTACATTAGCTGCTTTCCAATCGGCTGGTACCTCCCCAGAGTCCAGAGAATTTTGGTTATAACAAATGCATCTGCTATAACCTCCGCCATCTCTTTTAATACCCTGGGATGCATTTCATCAGGACCAGGGGACTTGTCTACCTTGAGTCCCATTAGCCTGTCCAGCGCTACCTCCCTAGTGATAGTGATTGTCTCAAGGTTCTCTCTTCCCACATTCCCGTGACCAGCAATTTTTGGCATGGTTTTTGTATCTTCCACTGTGAAGACTGAAGCAAAATAATTGTTTAAGGTCTCAGCCATTTCCACATTTGCCATTATTAAATCCCCCTTCTCATCTTCTAAGGGACCAACATTTACTTTAGTCACACTCTTCCGTTTTATATATCGGTAAAAGCTTTTACTATCTGTTTTTATGTTTTGCGCAAGTTTACTTTCGTAATCTATCTTTCCTTTCTTTGCTGTCATTTAAAATTTTCCCAATCTTCTAGCTTCCCACTAACCTTGGCCACCTTATATGCATTGGTTTTTAATTTGATACTCTCCTTTATTTCCTTGGTTATCCACGGCTGGTTATCCCTTCTCTTACCGCCCTTTTTCACTAGAATATATTTTTGTTGAGCACTATGAAAGAGCTCCTTAAAAGTCCTCCACTGTTCCTCAATTGTGCCACCGTTTCATCTGTGTTCCCAGCCTACATTAGCTAATTCTGCCCTCATCCCACTGTACTCCCCTTTGTTTAAGCATAGTATGCTCATTTAAGACACTACTTCCTCACCCTCAATCTGTATTACAAATTTAACCATACTGTGATCACTCATTCCGAGAGGATCTTTTACTAGGAGATCGTTTATTATTCCTGTCTCATTACACAGGACCAGATCTAAGATAGCTTGCTCCCTTGTAGGTTCTGTAACATACTGTTCTGAGAAACAATCCAGTATGCATTCTATGAATTCCTCCTCAAGGCTGCCCAGTGCGATTTGATTTGACCAATCGATATGCAGGTTAAAATACCCCATGATTACTGCCGTTCCTTTTTCACATGCTTCTTTTATTCCCTTGATTATTGTCTGCCCCAACGCGAAGTTATTATTTGGGGGCCTATAAACTACGCCCACCAGTGACTTTTTCGCCTTACTATCTCTAATCTCCACCCACAATGATTCAACATTTTGTTCATTCGAGCCAATATCATCTCTCACAACTGCCCTGATATCACCGCAAGCTCCCACAAACAGCAATGTGATTTTGTTTTTTTAAATGGATTTTTTGTGATGTTGATTGAGGGATAAGGTAGATAAGGCGAATGCAGTAGATGGGATATATTTGGATTTCCAACAGGCCTTCAATAAGGTATTACATAATAGATTCATGACTAAAGTTGGAGCATGTGGAGTCAGGGAATAAGTAGTAGAATGGAGAGCAAGCTGGTTACAAAATAGAAAACCGAGTAGGGGGTTAAAGGTAGTTACTCAGATTGATAATAGATGGTAAGTGGTGTTCTACAATGAGGTGCTGGTACCACTGTTCACCATTTATGTAAATGATTTGGACTTGGGAATTGGAAGTATAATTTCAAAATTTGCAGACACCAAATTGGGGGGTATAGTTAATACAGAGGAGGATTTCAACAAAATACAGGGAGACAATAATAAATTTGCAGAATGGGCATGTAATTGGCAAATTAATTTCAATATAAACAAGTGTGCGATGGTACATTTTAGTAGGAAGAATAAGGAGGTCATATAGTCCTTGGAAAACATGTATCTAAATGGGGTAGAGAAGCAGAGGGATCTGGGCGTATAGTTACACAAATCACTAAGTAGCAACGGAGGTTAATAAGGCTATTAAAATAAAGCACTTGGGTTCAATTCTAGAGGGATAGAGTTGAAAAGCAGAGAAATCATGTTAAACTTGTATAGTACCCTTGGTTTGATCAGATTCGGAGTACTGTACACAATTCTGGTCTCCATATTATAAAAAGGATATAGAGGGACTGGCGAAGGTGCAAAAAAGATTCACAAGAATGGTACCAGAACTATGAGGTGAAACCTATCGGGGGGGGGGTGGGCGGGGAATGAACAGACTGTGGTTCTTTTCTTTAAGAATATGAAAAAGTTTGATTGGGTAGAAAGAGTGAAGATGTTTCCACTTGTGGGCGAAACCAAGACGAGAGCCAACAACACAACAAAGAGTGCTGAGAAATAGTTGCTTTTTCTGGGCCTAAGAGAAGGAAATGGGCACTACGGATGCCATTTTGAGCTTCGGAGGAAGCGTGGAGAATTAGTTGAGAGTTATTTAGGCCCCAAGTTTCGGCTCGAGTTGCTCCTGTTTTTTTTGTAGCAACTGGTTTGGAATGGAGTATCTTAGAAATTGCAATTCTCGGCATTTAGTTTGCTCCAGTTCGAGTCAGTTAGAACAGTTTCACCTTGCAACAGAATTTTTTTTTCAAAAGGGGTCGTGTCCGGCCACTTATGCCTGTTTTGAAAGTTTAGGCAGTGAAAACTTACTCCAAACTAACCGAATGGAGTAAGTGTAGATTTTTGTACGCTCAGAAAAACCTTGCGTACACTTTACAGATCAGGCGTAGGTTACAAATTAGGCGGAGGGAACTGGGGCGGGGCGGGGCGGGCGGTGAAGAGAAGTAATTAAATTCTACAATCATTCAACAGTCATACTTATACAAATAAAGATCCAACCTGAATAAAAATTTATAAACAAAGCAAAGATTAAATATTCCATCTTCCTACCTGTGTGAAACAGCAGCAGCCTTCGAGCTGTGAAGACTGAGGCCGTTCGGCCAGGGGATAGGGTTGACGTCAAGCCACAGCGACGGCAGCAGCAGCCTCCGAGGTACGAAGACTTTGGTCGTTCGGCCAGGGGATAGGGGCGGCGTCAGGCCACAGCGGATGGCAGTAGAATCCGGCAGCAGTAGGCTCCGAGCTGTGAAGACTTAGGCCGTTCGGCCAGGGGTCCACAAGACAAATCTTCACATTTCCTCTAGTCCCTTTAAAAATGGCCGAGTGCCAATGTTTATGTGCCACTGCGCGTGCGTGCTCCAACGCGCACGTGCAGGGTTGCCGGCACGACGTTGCCTTATTTAAATTAGCCCCGCCCCCCACTACTTGTAAAATCGCCGTGAATCTCTTGCTCCGCCACCCCCCCCCCAGCTGTTCTGCGCGCACCGCACCAAGCTGCTGGAGACCTGCAGGGAGCCGGAGAATATGCAAGTATTTTTTCGGTACTCTTTTGAGCGCGAAAAACGGTCGTCCAGGTCGGGGCCGAAATTTGGGCCCTTCGAGAGTTAAATTGAAGATAATTGTACTCAGAATATTGGGACAGGGAATATAAATAAATATTATCAAGTTATTTTTGGTAAATAGTTTTTATATATTGAAATTATTTTGTAAATCGTCTTTACAAAGTGAAGTTATTTACTGATATTGTTGGGGCCTATCAAACTGACTGGTATACAGCGTAGAGAGTACAGAGAATGCAGAGTACACTGATGAGAGTATAGAGTAGAGAGATTATTAAAATTAGTAAAAGTAATTATCGATAATGATGGGGCCCATGCTTTCCCTGCCTTTAATTGCAACTGCTCACACATTGATTACTGAAAGGATGTGCAAAGTCCTTACACAATACCACAAATCCACACGAGACACATTCTGTGGACAAGGTCACTCCATGACCTGAACCTTTATTCACAGGACCAGGAAGGGATGACCCTGCGTGGGACCTCCCTTTTTATATACCTGGGTGACCAGGTGAGTAGTGTCTCCCACAAGTTCACCCCCTGTGGTCAAGGTGTGTATTTCTTACGTATATACAGTGTTGTTACATAAAGGTTACATATATGACATCACCTCCCCCTCAACATCTTATTGGGATCATAGGTTAAGTCTCTCGGGTGGTCTGCACTCTCGCGTGGAGCGCTGCAGTTGGGGCTCTGGTTGTTGAGCCTTGGTATGCGTGTCTGTCACCTGTGGTGGTTCCGGCCTGTCCGTGCATGCTGCTGAATGTTCTTGTTGCTCGTTCACTGGCGGTGGTGTGAATACCATCTCATGATCTTCCTCAGGTTCCTCAGTGTCCATGCTGAACCTTTTTTTCACTTGGTCCAGATGCTTGCGGCATATCTGCCCATTGTTAAGTTTAACCACTATGATCCTATTCCCCTCTTTGTCTATTACGGTACTCTCGAGCCATTTGGGCCCCAAAGCGTGATTGAGAACAAATACGGGGTCATCAATTTCTATACATCTCCCCCTTGACTTTCGGTCACGGTACTCGTTTTGGGACAGGCGCTTGCCCTCAACAATGTCGGACAGGACTGGATGAATGAGGGACAACCGAGTTTTGAATGTTCGTTTCATGAGTAGCTCCGCGGGCGGGACCCCCGCGAGTGAGTGCGGTCATAGAAACATAGAAACATAGAAAATAGGTGCAGGAGTAGGCCATTCGGCCCTTCTAGCCTGCACCGCCATTTCTAACCTGTCTAACCCCGTCAGAATTTTAAACGTTCTATGAGGTCCCCTCTCATTCTTCTGAACTCCAGTGAAAACAAGCCCAGTTGATCCAGTCTTTCTTGATAGGTCAGTCCCGCCATCCCGGGAATCAGTCTGGTGAACCTTCGCTGCACGCCCTCAATAGCAAGAATGTCCTTCCTCAGGTTAGGAGACCAAAACTGTGCACAGTACTCCAGGTGTGGCCTCACCAAGGCCCTGTACAACTGTAGCAACACCTCCCTGCCCCTGTACTCAAATCCCCTCGCTATGAAGGCCAACATGCCATTTGCTTTCTTAACCGCCTGCTGTACCTGCATGCCAACCTTCAATGACTGATGTACCATGACACCCAGGTCTCTTTGCACCTCCCCTTTTTCTAATCTGTCACCATTCAGATAATAGTCTGTCTCTCTGTTTTTACCACCAAAGTGGATAACCTCACATTATACTTCATCTGCCATGCATTTGCCCACTCACCTAACCTATCCAAGTCGCTCTGCAGCCTCATAGCATCCTCCTCGCAGCTCACACTGCCACCCAACTTAGTGTCATCTGCAAATTTGGAGATACTACATTTAATCCCCTCGTTAAATCATTAATGTACGTGTAAACAGCTGGGGCCCCAGCACAGAACCTTGCGGTATCCCACTAGTCACTGCCTGCCATTCTGAAAAGTCCCCATTTACTCCTACTCTTTGCTTCCTTTCTGACAACCAGTTCTCAATCCATGTCAGCACACTACCCCCAATCCCATGTGCTTTAACTTTGCACATTAATCTCTTGTTGAAAGCCTTCTGAAAGTCCAAATATACCACATCAACTGGTTCTCCCTTGTCCACTCTACTGGAAACATCCTCAAAAAATTCCAGAAGATTTGTCAAACATGATTTCCCTTTCACAAATCCATGCTGACTTGGACCTATCATATCACCTCTTTCCAAATGCACTGCTATGACATCCTTAATAATTGATTCCATCATTTTACCCACTACCGATGTCAGGCTGACTGGTCTATAATTCCCCGTTTTCTCTCTCCTTTTTTAAAAAGTGGGGTTACATTGGCTACCCTCCACTCCATAGGAACTGATCCAGAGTCAATGGAATGTTGGAAAATGACTGTCAATGCATCCACTATTTCCAAGGCCACCTCCTTAAGTACTCTGGGATGCAGTCCATCAGGCCCTGGGGATTTATCGGCCTTCAATCCCATCAATTTCCCCAACACAATTTCCCGACTAATAAGGATTTCCCTCAGTTCCTCCTCCTTACTAGACCCTCCGACCCCTTTTATATCCGGAAGGTTGTTTGTGTCCTCCTCAGTGAATACCGAACCAAAGTACTTGTTCAATTGGTCCGCCATTTCTTTGTTCCCCGTTATGACTTCCCCTGATTCTGACTGCAGGGGACCTACGTTTGTCTTTACTAACCTTTTTCTCTTTACATATCTATAGAAACTTTTACAATCCGTCTTAATGTTCCCTGCAAGCTTCTTCTCGTACTCCATTTTCCCTGCCCTAATCAAACCCTTTGTCCTCCTCTGCTGAGTTCTAAATTTCTCCCAGTCCCTGGGTTCGTTGCTATTTCTGGCCAATTTGTATGCCACTTCCTTGGCTTTAATACTATCCCTGATTTCCCTTGATAGCCACGGTTGAGCCACCTTCCCTTTTTTATTTTTACGCCAGACAGGAATGTACAATTGTTGTAGTTCATCCATGCGGTCTCTAAATGTCTGCCATTGCCCATCCACAGTCAACCCCTTCAGTATCATTCGCCAATCTAACCTAGCCAATTCATGCCTCATACCTTCAAAGTTACTCTTCTTTAAGTTCTGGACCATGGTCTCTGAATTAACTGTTTCATTCTCCATCCTAATGCAGAATTCCACCATATTATGGTCACTCTTCCCCAAGGGGCCTCGCACAACGAGATTGCTAATTAATCCTCTCTCATTACACAACACCCAGTCTAAGATGGCCTCCCCCCAAGTTGGTTCCTCGACATATTGGTCTAAAAAACCATCCCTTATGCACTCCAGGAAATCCTCCTCCACCGTATTGCTTCCAGTTTGGTTAACCCAATCTATATGCATATTAAAGTCACCCATTATAACTGCTGCACCTTTATTGCACGTACCCCTAATTTCATGTTTGATGCCTTCCCCAACATCACTACTACTGTTTGGACCTATAGGCCAGCAGGAGGCGTGATAGGTGGCATTGAAGGGAGAGTCCTTGAATCCGGAGCATGCCTGGCTTTACGATTTGGACTGCACGTTCCGCCTGGCCATTGGAGGCCGGCTTGAATGGTGCTGTCCTGACATGTTTAATGCCATTACCCGACATGAACTCCCGGAATTCGTAGCTTGTGAAACATGGGCCATTATCGCTAACAAGGATGTCTGGCAAGCCGTGGGTCGCAAAGACCGCGCGCAGACTCTCCACGGTGGTGGATGTCGTGCACGAATTCAAAATGATGCACTCGATTCATTTCGAGTACACATCAACCACAATGAGAAACATTTTTCCCATGAACAGGCCCGCGTAGTCTACGTGAATACGTGACCATGGCCTGGTGGGCCAGGGCCATGGGCTGAGCAGGACCTCCCTGGGAGCATTACCTAGCTGGGCACACATCGTGCACCTGCGAATACAGTGTTCTAGGTCTGAATCAATTCACGACCACCATACATGTGACCGGGCAATGGCCTTCATCAGCACGATGCCCGGGTGCTCGCTGTGGAGTTCCCTGACGAATGCTTCCCTGCCCCTCTGGGGCATGACTACCCGGCTGCCCCATAATAGGCAGTCGGCTTGGATGGAGAGCTCATCCATCCGTCTGTGAAACGGCCTGACTTCCTCAGGGCATGCTCCGTGTGCGGGTGCCCAATCCCCGGTCAGGACACATTTCTTAATCAAGGATAGGAGGTGTCGAAATCTCAACCTCCGAAAAGAATGACTCCGACACTTACAGCTCCGGTAGAAGTTTCCTTTTTAATTTACTTGCTCGCAAGGGGTAGGTTTCACTCAGTCAAGGGCTAAATGAACACCTCCGAAATGGTTCAGTTTAACAAGATATTTATACAGTAAAACCAAAGTTCTGGCCTCTCCCTGTGTATTGCTCTGTCTCACAGTCAGTGAATACAGATAAAGAGTTAATTACTATATCCTGGTCCTGACATGGTGTCCAGATATTTCCTTTTGTCAGGGTTATCAGAAAGCCAAACGGCCATTACTCCATGAGTCATAGGTAATGGGCTATCACCTGTCTTGTATTGTGTCAGGATTGTTTCAATTTCCTGGTCAGTTTATCTGTTTGCATCAAATGGATGAGGTCTCGGAAAGAGATAATGGCTAGAAGATAAGGGTGGGGTGACATGGAACTCCTGTAGTGTAGACAATAGGAGAGCACCATGGGGGGTTACTTGTCTCAGCATGACTTGTCTCCTAGCTGTCTGATGGCCATCAGCCATCTAACAGCAGGTTTAGCTGTTTATGCAAGCTGACTGCTAAAATGCAGAAAGTTCTGGAAGGGCCAGGACTCCATTTTAATCAAAAGGCACACAAATACCGTATGGTATCAGCTTAGATAAAAATACTTTCCACAGAGGGAATCTCTGTTGGTCCAGATTTTGATCTGGCGGGCTGTGATGGGGGAGCCTTCCCTGTCAAAGGCATCGACAGCCATGACCATCTCAGCACTTTGCTCCGCTGCCCCCTCGGTGGTGGCCAGTGGAAGCCTGCTGAGTGCGTCAGCGCAATTTTCAGTGCCAGGCCGGTGTCGGATGATGTAGTCATACGCAGCGAGCGTGAGAGCCCATCGCTGTATGCGAGCTGATGCGTTGGCATTGATAGCCTTGCTGTCTGACAGCAGGGATGTTAATAGCTTGTGGTCCGTTTCTAATTCGAACCTCCTGCCAAAAAGGTACTGATGCATCTTTCTCACCCCATAGACACATGCGAGTGCTTCCTTCTCAACCAACCCATAACCCCGTTCAGCTTGAGAGAGCGACCTGGAGGCATAAGCCACAGGTTGTAGTTGGCCCTCAGTGTTACCCTGCTGCAACATGCATCCAACCCCATAGGACAATGCATCACATGTCAGAACCAATTTTTTACGGGGGTCGTACAGGGTCAACAACTTATTTGAACAAAGTAGGTTCCGCCGACTTTAAAAGCCCGTTCCTCACAGTCCCCCCAAAACCAATCACAACCCTTACGCAGGAGCACATGTAGCATCTCCAACAATGTGCTTAAGTTCGACAGAAAGTTCCCGAAATAGTTCAAGAGTCCCAGAAATGAACGCAACTCCGATGTGTTGCAGGGCCTGGGTGCTCATTGAATTGCCTCTGTTTTGGATTCGGTCGGCCGAATCCCATCTGCAGCAACCCTCCTGCCCAGAAACTCGACTTCGGGAACCAAAAACACACACTACCGGTCCAGTCGGCATAGCACCTCCTCCAGGTTGTGGAGGTGTTCCTCGGTGTTATGACCAGTGATGATGGTGTCGTCCTGAAATACGATTGTTCCAGGGATGGATTTGAGCAGGCTTTCCATGTTTCTTTGAAAAATCGCGGCCGCTGATCGAATGCCAAACGGACACCTGTTGTAAACAAACAGTCCCTTGTGCATGGTGTTGGTGGTCAGTAGTTTCGATTTGTCGGCCAGTTCTTGGGTCATGTAGGCTGAGGTGAGATCCAATTTGGTGAACAGCTGGCCGCCAGCCAGCGTGACAAAAAAGTCCTCCGCTCCCGGGAGCGGGTATTGGTCTTGTAGGAACACCCGGTTGATAGTGGCCTTGTAGTCGCCACAGATCCTGACCGAGCCATCTGCTTTTAGGGCAGGAACGATGGGGCTTGCCCAGTTGCTGAATTCAATGGGCGAGATGATGCCCTCTCTCAGCAACCGGTCCAACTCGCTCTCAATTTTCTCCCGCATAACATACGGCACAGCTCTGGCTTTGTGGTGCACTGGTCTGGCGTCCGGGGTGATGCGTATCACCACTTTGGTACCTTTGAACGTCCCGACGCCAGGCTGAAATATTGACTCAAACTGCTGTCGGACCTGTGAGCATGAACTTCGCTCCACAGATGACATGGCGTGCACATCCCCCCCATTTCCAGTTCATTTCAGCTAACCAGCTCCTCCCCAACAGTGCAGGACCATTGCCCTGGACAATCCAGAGCGGCAGGCGGTTCACCGGTCCATTGTGTGTGACCACCAACATTGCACTGCCTAGCTCTGAAATGATTTCTTTGGTGTACATCCGTAATTGCGTCTCAATGCGTTCTAGTTTGGGTCTGCTGGCTTTGAGTGGCCACAGCTTTTCAAATTGTTGAACACTCATGAGTGACTGGCTGGCCCCCGTGTCCAGCTCCATGCGTACAGGGATGCCGTTTAATAGGACTTTCATCATCATGGGTGGCGTTTTGGTATATGAGCTGTGAATGTTTGCCACATGAACCCGCTGAACTTCAGCGTCCATTGATTTGTCCCAAGTGTCATCCTGCCTTGCAGACCCCTCATTTGGTTCATCCGCCTCGTATATTAGCCTGGTTACAGGCTTTCTGCACATTCTGGCTAAATGACCACTGAGGTTACAATTTCTGCAGACGAACTGTTGAAACCTGCAAGTCCTGGCAGCATGTCTGCCCCCACACCTCCAGCATGAACTGAGATTCCCATTGTTGTGAACAAAAGAGCTGTTGCCAGGCATTCCTCGCTGATTGTCCCTTTGACTGCTCTTGAGCACCCTGTTAGTAGGTGTCAGTGGCCCCATCCCAGGCAGCATTGTCCACTGAGGGGGGGGGCATAAATGTCCATTCAGCCTGCCATTGTCTCTGTTGGAGACTTACTCTATTGCTGCCTGGGGTGTCTCGAACTGCCCTTGCCTGCCTGCGGGGCTCTGTGTCGCGTTTATGATATTGACTCCCTGATCCATTGGAGGGAGAATTGCGTGCCTATATTATCTTGGTTTCCTCTTCCCCCGCCATAAAAGTCTGAGCCATCAATGCCGCTGCTTCCAAAGTCAAGTCCTTGGTCTCAATTAGCTTTCTGAAAATCCCAGCATAACCGATGCCCTCAATAAAGAAATTCCTTAGCATTTCCCCATTGCAGACGTCCGTGAACTTACAGAGGCTGGCCAAGCGCCGGAGGTCCGCAACGACATCCGGTATGCTCTGTCCTTCCCGACGTCGGTGTGTATAGAATCTGTGTCGGGCCAAGTGTACGCTGCTCGCCGGTTTGAGGTGCTCACCGATTAGTTTGCTGAGCTCTTCGAAGGTTTTGTCCGCCGGCTTCTCGGGTGTGAGCAGGTCTTTCATGAGCGCGTAAGTCTTAGGTCCACAGCTGGTCAGCAGATGAGTCCTTTGCTGCGTCTCCCAGCCAGTCCTTTGTGACAAAACTCTGCTGGAGCCTGTCAATGAAATCGTCTCCATTCTCACCAACACAGTACTGTTCATCTGTGCTGCCAGTGGCCATTCTTGTGGATCGATGATTCCCGTTTCTCGTCACCAATGCAAAGTCTTTACACAATACCACAAATCAACACAAGGCACATTCTGTGGACAAGGTCACTCTATGACCTGAATCTTTATTCACAGGACCAAGAAGTGATGACCCTGCATGGGACCTCCCTTTTTATATACCTAGGTGACCAGGTGAGGAGTGTCTCCCACAAGTTCACTCCCTGTGGGCAAGGTGTGCATTTCTTACGTATATACAGTATTGCAGTGTTGTTACACAAAGGTTACATACATGAAAGGATCAATCGAAGAGGTGGCAGAGAAATGCGTAGACTGAGACGAAGACAGAGGAGGAGACCGGACAGCCAACGAAGGTACTTGGAAAAGCAATCTTACCTGAACGTATCTGAAAATGCTTGTCTTAGGAGGCTGCGATTCCGGAAGGAGGTCATCGATGAGATATTTCAACTCGTCAAGGATGATCTGCAGTCTTGCAGCACCATCAGAACCGCACTGTCCGTTGAGGTGAAGGTTACTGCTGCCCTAGTCTTTTACGCATCGGGATCTTTTCAGGCTTCAGCTGGCGACATCTGCTATATCAGCACGCTACACACTGCTGCATTCGACAGGTGACTGAAACCTTTTACGTTTGCAGGATGGACTTCATAAGCTTCCCAATGACCAGGGAGGCACAGACCAAGAGGGCTTTGGGTTTCTCGAGAATAGCAGACTTCCCCAAGGTGCAGGGAGCAATAGACTGCACACACATTGCCCTGAAAGCACCCTTAAAGATTGCAGAGGTGTTTCGTGACAGAAAGGGGTTCCACTCACTAAATGTGCAGCTTGTTGTCGACTACAATCAAACAATTTTAACAGTGAATGCTACATTTCCTGGCAGCATCCATGATGCACACATCTTACGTGAAAGTGTTATTCCTAACCTGTTTGTCAATCAGCCAGAAGGTCACGGTTGGATGCTGGGGGATAAAGGATATGGCCTTGACAGTTGGCTGATGACCCCTCTGTGTAATCCTGTCACTGAAGCACAGAAACGGTACAATAAAAGTCACATAGCGACTCGCAACATCATTGAAAAGACAATTGGGGTCCTAAAGCAGCGCTTCAGATGCCTGGATCATTCTGGAGGCAGCCTGCAGTACCACCCTGATCAGGTAGCAGAGTTTATTGTGGTGTGTTGCATGCTGCATAAGCTAGCTCTAAAGAGAGGACAAATAATGCCAGATTATGCTGCAGGTCCACCTCCAGAAGATGAGACAGAAGAGGCAGCTGGCGAGGATGAAGAGGAGGAACAGGCGGGAGAGGACGTGGGCGAGGACATAGGGGAGCTTAATCAGCATGACAATCTAGCACCGGTACCACCACACCTTTCCCGAAGACCAGTAGCCACGGCTGCTAAGCTTTTGCGTCAGCAGCTCATTAATGAACACTGCATGAACTATTAATTGTGGATATTCAAATGTTCAATTACGGTTAGGGTTAATCAAAAGTTTCATTTGCGTGGGGTTTCCTTGTTGTCTTTCCTGCACTGGCCTATCATCTGAATTAGTTTAAGTAAAGTTTAAAGTACTGGCAAAGTAAAAGTACTGGTAGAATGACATAATAAACAAACAAATATGCATGAAAAACTGTACGTTTGAAAACTAATGTAACTAAGAGAGAAGGCACAAAAGTTGTTGAATAAGTTGTTGAGGGAGGAGGGGGGAGAGAGAGAGAGAGAGAGGGAGGAGGGGAGGAGGGGAGAGAGGGAGAGAGGGGGAGGAGGGGAGAGAGAGGGAGAGGGGGAGGAGGGGAGAGAGTGGGAGGGGGGGTGAGGGGAGAGAGAGGGGAGAGAGAGGGGGGGGAGGGGAGAGAGAGGGAGGGGAGAGAGAGAGAGAGAGAGAGAGAGGTGGAGGGGATGGAGGGGGAGAGAGAGGAGGAGGGGGAGAGGAGGGGGGAGAGAGAGGGGGAGGGGGGAGAGAGGAGAGAGAGAGGGAGGAGGGAGGAGGGGGGGAAGCGAGAGGGGGAGGAGGGGAGAAAGAGAGGGGGGAGGAGGGGAGAGAGAGAGAGGGGGAGGAGGGGGGAGAGAGAAAGAGAGAGGGGGAGAGAGAGAGAGAGGGGGGAGAGAGAAAGAGAGAGGGCTGGGGGAGAGAGAGAGGGGGAGGAGGGGGGGGAAGAGAGAGAGAGGGGGAGGAGGGGGGGAAGAGAGAGAGAGGGGGAGGAGGGGGGAAGAGAGAGAGGGGGGAGGAGGGGAAGAGAGAGGGGGAGGAGGGGGTGGAAGAGCGAAGGGGAGAGAGAGAAGGGGAGTGAGAGAAGGGGAATGAGAGAGGGGGAGAGAGAGAGAGGGGGGGGAGAGAGAGGGGAGGGGAGGGAGGGAGAAAGAGAGGAGGGAGAGTGTCATGTATGTAACCAGCATACTACTGTAACTCTCACAAATGGAACCCTCATGTAACCACTACATACTTACTAGAAATGCACCTCTTGACCACAGGGGGTATACTTGTGGGAGACACTCCTTACCTGGAGATTCAGGTATCGAAGGGGATGTCCCTCACAGGGCCAGCACTCCTTGGTCCCGGTAATAAAGGTGAAGGTCACAGAGTGACTGTGTCTGCTGTATGTGCCACGTGTGATTATGTATAAGAGTTAAGGACTCAACACCTGGCGACGGGAAACGGGAATCATTGAACCCAGAGGATGGCCACCGGTCGTCCAGAGGAACGTTACTTTGTGGGTGAAGACTGGGACGATTTTGTGGAGAGACTCCAGCGGACCTTTGTCACGAAGGATTGGCTGGGAGAGGATGTGGCTGACAAGCGGAGGGCGCATCTACTAACAAGCTACGGGACAAAAACTTATGCGCTGATGAAGGACCTGCTCGCACCCCACAAAGCGGCCGACAAGTCTGTTGAAGAGCTCAGCCAGCTGATCAGCGAACACTTAAAACCGGCGAGCAACATACATATGGCCCGGCACCGGTTCTACACACACCGACGTCAGGAAGGGCAAAACATCTCAGACTTCGTGGCAGACTTGCAGCGCTTGGCCAGCCTCTGTAAGTTCTCAGATGCCTGCAGTGGGGAGATGTTAAGAGATTTTTTCATTGAGGACATTTGCCATGCCGGGATCTTCAGGAAGCTCACAGAACTCTAGAAGGGGCAGCATTGATAGCTCAAACTTTCACAGCGAGGTGAGAAGAGACCAAGCTAATTTACGCGAGTAGTCCTGGGTCCAACGTGGGGACGGACCAAGGAATTAACGTGATAAACGCGGCTCAAGATCTTGCAGTCAGGCAAAGGCATTTTGAAACTGCAGCAGTCAGATAAAGGCATTTTGTAACTGCCCAAGCTGAAACCGACTCTAAGGTCGGCCCCCAACAGGGACAATGGAGAGGGGAGCGGCAATTCACGCCATCAAGGGGACCATTAACACCCACCATCACAGTGTTTAGAAACAACCAAGGGAACAATCAGAGAGGAATGCCTGCTAACAGTCCTTTTGTGAACAACGATCTCAGCCAATGCTGGAGAAGCGGGGGCAGACATTATGCGAAACGCTGCAAATTCCAGCAGTTCATCTGTAGGAATTGTAATGCCAGAGGACATTTGGCTAGGGTTTGCAAACAGCTGGTAGCGAGGCTAATCTATGAAACAGAGGAATCAGACAAGGGGCTTGCAGTGCAGGACAATGCCTGGGGTAAAGCCATGGATGCTGAAGTTCAGCAGGTTCATGTAGCTGACGTCCGCAGCTCATACACCAAAACGCCACCCATGATGGTGAAAGTGTTATTGAATGGCATCCCGGTGCGCATGGAGCTGGACACGGGAGCTACCCAGTCCCTCATGAGTGCACAACAATTTGAGAAACTATGGCCACACAGAGCTAGCAGGCCCAAACTGGAACGAATTAATACGTAGCTACGGACATACACCCAAGAGATCATTCCAGTGATAGGCAGTGTAAACGTGGTGGTAACACACAATGGGTCACAGAACCAGCTGCCACTCTGGATTGTTCCGGGAAATGGCCCCGCACTTTTGGGAAGGAACTGGCTAGCTGAAATGAACTGGAAATGGGGGGATGTGCACACCATTTCATCTGTGGAGCGAAGCTCATGCTCACAGGTGCTACAAAAATTCGGGTCACTGTTTCAACCCAGTGTCGGAACGTTGAAGGGCACAAAAGTAAGTATACGCATCACCCCGGACGCCAGACCAGTGCACCACAAAGCCAGAGCGGTGCCGTACGTGATGCATGAGAAAATAGAGAGTGAACTGGACAGGCTGCTCAAAGAGGGCATAATTTCGCCCGTTGAATTCAGCGACTGGGCAAGTCCCATTGTTCCTGTCCTTAAAGCAGACGGCTCGGTTAGGATCTGCGGTGACTACAAAGCCACCATCAACCGGATGTCCCTGCAGGACCAATACCCGCTCCCGAGGGCGGAGGATTTTTTTGCCACGTTGACAAGTGGCAAGCTGTTCACTAAATTGGACCTCACTTCAGCCTACATGACTCAGGAACTGGCTGAAGAATCCAAGCTTCTGATCACCATCACGACGCACAAGGGTTTATTCATCTACAACAGGTGTCCTTTTGGCATCCGTTTGGCGTCTGCCATCTTTCAGAGAAACATGGAAAGCTTGCTGAAATCCATTCCCGGCACAATCGTATTCCAGGACGACATCCTAATAACGGGTCGAGACACCAAGGAACACCTCCACAACCTGGAGGAGGTGCAACGCCAACTGGACCGGGTAGGCCTGCAACTGAAGGCGGCCAAGTGTGTGTTTTTGGCCGCAGAGGTCGAGTTTTTGGGCAGGAGGGTTGCCGCAGACGGGATCCGGCCGACCGAATCCAAAACTGAGGCGATCCATCGTGCGCCCCGGCCCGGCAACACATCGGAGTTGCGATCACTTCTGGGAATTTTGAACTATTTCGGGAACTTCCTGCTGAACTTAAGCACATTGTTGGAGCCGTTACATGTGCTCCTGCGTAAGGGTTGCGAATGGTTTTGGGGGGACTGTCAAGAACGGGTTTTCAACAGGGCGCGGAGCCTGCTTTGTTCTAACAAACTGTTAACGTTGTATGACCCCTGTAAAAAAAAAAAACTAGTTTTAACATGCGATGCATCATCATACAGGGTTGGGTGTGTGTTACAGCAGGGTAATGGAGACGGCCAACTCCAACTGGTGGCTTATGCCTCCAAATCGTTCTCCCAGGCAGAGCGTGGTACGGCATGGTTGAAAAGGAAGCACTCGCTTGCGTTTATGGTATGAAAAAATGCACCAGTACCTTTTCGGCAGACTGTTCGAGTTAGAAACGGACCACAAGCCATTAACTTCTCTGTTGTCTGACAGCAAGGCGGTCAATGCAAATGCGTCAGCTTGCATACAGCAATGGGCTCTCATGCTGGCTGCGTATGACTGCACCATACGGCACTGGCCAGGCACCGAAAACTGCGCTGACGCGCTCAGCAGGCTTCCCCTGGCTACCACCGAGGGGGCGGCGGAGCAAAGCGCTGAGATGGTCATGACCATTGAGGCTTTTCACACCGCAGGCTCCCCCATCACAGCCCACCAGATCAAACTCTGAATCAACAGGGACCCCCTCCTATCCATGATAAAAAATGTGTCCTGACGGGGGATTGGGCGCCCACGCACGGGGAGGGGGAGGGAGGGGAGGGGGCAGAGAGAGGGAGGGGAGGGGAGGGGGAGAGAGGGAGGGGAGGGGGAGAGAGGGAGGGGAGGGGGCAGAGAGAGGGAGGGGAGGGGGAGAGAGGGAGGGGAGGGGGCAGAGAGAGGGAGGGGAGGGGGAGAGAGGGAGGGGAGGGGGCAGAGAGAGGGAGGGGAGGGGAGGGGAGAGAGAGGGGAGGGGAGAGCGAGCGGGAGGGGAGGGTAGAGAGCGGGAGGGGGGAGCGAGAGGGAGGGGTGGGGGAGAGAGGGAGGGAGGGTGGGGGGTTTAGAGAGAGGGTGGGGAGGGGGAGGGGGAGAGAGAGAGAGGGGGGAGGGGGGAAGGGGGGGGAGAGAGAGAGGGTGGGGTGTGGTGGGGAGGGGGCCGGCAGAGGAGATTGCAGAGATGCGGAGCAGCAAGGGCCATGGAGGGATTTGTAAACCAGGATGAGAATTTTGAAATCGAGGCATTGCTTAACCGGGACCCAATGTAGGTCAGCGAGCACAGGGGTGATGGGTGAGCGGGACTTGGTGTGAGTAAGGATCTGGGCTGCCGAGTTTTGGATGACCTCAAGCTTACGTAGGGTACATTGTGGGAGACCAGCCCAGGAGCGTGTTGGAGTCGTCAAGTCTAGAGGTAAGAAAGACATAGCTCAGGGTTTCAGCAGCAGATGAGCTGAAGCAGGGGCGGAGACGGGCAATGTTACAGAGATGGAAATAGGTGGTTTTGGTTATGCTGCAGATATGTGGCCGGAAGCTCATTTCAGGGTTAAATATGACACCTAGATTGCGAACAGTCTAGTTCAGCCTCAGACAGATGCTAGGGAGAGGGGTGGAGTCGGTGACTAGGGAACGCAGATTGTGGCGGGGACCAAAGAAAATGGCTTCGGTCTTCCCAATATTTAATTGGAGAAAATTTCTGCTCATCTCGTACTGGATGTCGGACAAGCTGTCTGACAATTTAGAGACCATGGAGGGGTCGATAGAAATGGTGTTGAAGTATAGAATCATAGAAATTTACGGCACAGGAGGAGGCCATTTGACCCATTGTGTCTGCCAGCCGAAAAAGAGCAATCCAGCCTAATCCCACTTTCCAGCTCTTGGTCTGTAGCCTTGCAGTTTACAGCACTTTAAGTGCATACCCAAGTACTTTTTAATTGTGAAGTGTGTTTCTGCCTCTACCACCCTTTCAGGCAGTGAATTCCAGACCCTCACCACCCTCTGGGTGAAAAATGTTCTCCTCAGCTCTTCTCTAATCCTTCTACCAATTACTTTAAATCTATGCCCCTTGGTTATTGACCTCTCTGCTCGGGGAAATAGGTCCTTCCTATCTACTCTATCTAGACCCCTCATAATTTTAGATACCTCAATTAAGTCTCCCCTCAGCCTCCTCTGTACCAAAGAAAACAGCTCATCCAATCTTCTCTAATAGCTAAAATGCCACTGATTGAGGTGCCTTCAAGTAGAGCTGACTGTCATAGTACATGTGGAAACTGATGCCGTGTTTTCGGATGATGTCGCCAACCGGCAACATAGAGATGAGAAATAGAAGGGGGCCAAGGATAAATCCTTGGGGGACACCATAGGTAACGATGCGGGAGTGGGAAGAGAAGCAATTGCAGGTGATTTTCTAGCTACCATTACATAGATAAGAATGGAACCAGGCAAGTGCAGTCCCACCCAGCTGGATGATGGTGAAGAGGCGTTGGAGGAGGATGAAGTAGTCAACTGTGTCAAAGGTTGCTGACATGTCGAGAAGGACAAGGAGGAATAGTTTACCTTTGTCATAATCACAAAGGATTTGTAACTTTGATGAGAGCCGTTTCGATGCTGTGGCAGGGGCGGAAACCAGATTGAAGGGAATCAAACATGAAGTTCCAGGAAAGGTGGGCATGGATTTGAGAGACCATAAGATGGTCACTAATAAATCCAATAGGGAACTCAGGAGAAACTTCTTTATCCAGAGAGTGGTTAGAATGTGGAACTCGTTCCACAAGCCATAGTTGAAAGCCGTGATTGAGTCTGCCTCCACCACCTTTCAGGCAGTGCACTCCAGATCTTAACTACTCGCTGCGTTAAAAAGCTTTTTCTTATGTAGCATTTGGTTCTTTTGCCAGTCAGTTTAAATCTGTGTCCTTTGATTTTCGGCCCTTCTGCCATTGGGAACAGTTTCTCTCGATCTACTCTGTCCAGACTCCTCATGATTTTGAACACCTCTATCAAATCTCCTTTCACTATTTTCTGGTCTAAGGAGAACAACCCCAGCTTCTCCAGATTATCCACGTAACTGATGTCCCACATCCCTGGAATCATTCTCATCAAATCTTTTCTGCACCCACTCTAAAGCCTTCACATGCATCCTAAAGTGCGGTGCCCAGAATTAGACACACAACTCCAGTTGAGGCCAAACCAGTGTTTTGTACAGATTCATCATAATTTCCACATTTTGTACTCTATACCGTTTATGAACCCCAGGATCTCTTAAGCATTTTTAACTGCTTTCTCAACCTGCCCTGTCACCTTCAACGATTTGAGTACCTATACCCCTAGGTCTCTCTGTTCAAGCACCCCTTTTAGGATTCCGGTGTCCCTGACGACTACGTGTGTGGGAAATGTATCCGCCTCCAGCTCCTGACAGACCGCGTTGCGGAGTTGGAGCTGAGGGTGGATTTACTCTGGAGCATCCACAATGCTGAGAATGACGTGAGTAGCACATGTAGCGAGTTGGTCTTACCGCAGGTGAAGGGTCCACAGCCAGCTAGGGAATGGAAGACCAGCAGGAAGAGCAGTGCAAGGAAGGTAGTGCAGGGGTCCCCCGCGGTCATCCCCCTGCAAAACAGATACACCACTTTGGGTACTGTTGAGGAGGATGACTCATCAGGGGAGGGCAGCAGCAGCCAAGTTCATGGCACCGTGGTTGGCTCTGCTGCACAGAAGGGTGGGAAAAAGAGTGGGAGAGCTATAGTGATAGGGGACTCTATTGTAAGGGGAATAGATAGGCGTTTCTGCGGCCGCAACCGAGACTCCAGGATGGTATGTTGCCTCCCTGGTGCAAGGGTGAAGGATGTCTCGGAGCGGCTGCAGAGCATTCTGGAGAGGGAGGGTGAACAGCCAGTTGTCGTGGTACATGTAGGTACCAACGATATAGGTAAGAAGAGGAAGAGGTCCGACAAGCTGAATTTAGGGAGCTAGGAATTAAATTAAAAAGTAGGACCTCAAAGGTAGTAATCTCTGGATTGCTACCAGTGCCACATCCTAATCAGAGTAGAGGGAGCAGGATAGTTAGAATAAATACGTGGCTTGACCAGTGGTGCAAGAGGGAGGGATTCAAATTCCTGGGACATTGGAACCAGTTCTGGGGGAAGTGGGACCTGTACAAAAGGGACGGTCTGCACTTGGGCAGGACTGGAACTGATGTCCTTGGGGTAACATTTGCTCATGCAGTTCGGGAGTGTTTAAACTAATATGACAGGGGGATGGGACCCTATGCAGCAAGACAGGGCGAAGTAATATGGAGTCAGAAACAGATGGTAGAAAGGTAAAAGGCAATGGTGGAAGGCCGAGTAAACAAAGGCAAGAAACAAAAAGGGCCACATTACATCATAATTCTAAAAGGACAAAGGGTGTTTAAAAAAACAAGCCTGAAGGCTTTGTGTCTTAATGCAAGGAGTATCCGTAATAAGGTGGATGAATTAACTGTGCAAATAGATGTTAACGGATATGATGTGATTGGGATTACGGAGACGTGGCTCCAGGATGATCAGGGCTGGGAACTCAACATCCATGGGTATTCAACATTCAGGAAGGATAGAATAAAAGGAAAAGGTGGTGGGGTAGCATTGCTGGTTAAAGAGGAGATTAATGCAGTAGTTAGGAAGAACATTAGCTTGGATGATGTGGAATCTATATGGGTCGAGCTGCAAAAGGGCAAAAAACATTAGTGGGAGTTGTGCACAGACCTCCAAACAGCAGTAGTGATGTTGGGGAGGACATCAAACAGGAAATTAGGGGTGCATGCAATAAAGGTGCAGCAGTTATCATGGGTGACTTTAATATGCATATAAATTGGGCTAACCAAACTGGAAGCAATATGATGGAGGAGGATTTCCTGGAGTGCATAAGGTATGGTTTTCTAGACCAATATGTCGAGGAACCATTTTAGACTGGGTGTTATGTAATGAGAGAGGATAGCAATCTCGTTGTGTGAGGCCCCTTGGGGAAGAGTGACCATAATATGATGGAATTCTACATTAGGATGGAGAATGAAACAGTTAATTCAGAGACCATGGTCCAGAACTTAAAGAAGGGTAACTTTGAAGGTATGAGGCATGAATTGGCTAGGATATATTGGCGAATGATACTTAAGGGGTTGACAGTGGATGGGCAATGGCAGACATTTAGAGACCGCATGGATGAACTACAACAATTGTACATCCCTGTCTGGCGTAAAAATTAAAAAGGGAAGGTGGCTCAACCGTGGCTATCAAGGGAAATCAGGGATAGTATCAAAGCCAAGGAAGTGGCATACAAATTGGCCAGAAATAGCAGTGAACCTGGGGACTGGGAGAAATTTAGAACTCAGCAGGGTTTGATTCGGGCAGGGAAAATAGAGTACGAGAGGAAGCTTGCAGGGAACATTAAGACGGACTGCAAAAGTTTCTATAGGTATGTAAAGAGAAAAAGGTTAGTAAAGACAAACGTAGGTCCCCTGCAGTCAGAATCAGGGGAAGTCATAACGGGGAACAAAGAAATGGCAGACCAATTGAACAAGTACTTTGGTTCGGTGTTCACTAAGGAGGATACAAACAACCTTCCGGATATAAAAGGGGTCAGAGGGTCTAGTAAGGAGGAGGAACTGAGGGAAATCCTTATTAGTCGGGAAATTGTGTTGGGGAAATTGATGGGATTGAAGGCCGATAAATCCCCAGGGCTTGATGGACTGCATTCCAGAGTACTTAAGGAGGTGGCCTTGGAAATAGTGGATGCATTGACAGTCATTTTCCAACATTCCATTGACTCTGGATCAGTTCCTATGGAGTGGAGGGTAGCCAATGTAACCCCACTTTTTAAAAAAGGAGGGAGAGAGAAAACAGGGAATTATAGACCGGTCAGCCTGACCTCAGTAGTGGGTAAAATGATGGAATCAATTATTAAGGATGTCATAGCAGTGCATCTGGAAAATGGTGACATGATAGGTCCAAGTCAGCATGGATTTGTGAAAGGGAAATCATGCTTGACAAATCTTCTGGAATTTTTTGAGGATGTTTCCAGTAAAGTGGACAAAGGAGAACCAGTTGATGTGGTATATTTGGACTTTCAGAAGGCTTTCGACAAGGTCCCACACAAGAGATTAATGTGCAAAGTTAAAGCACATGGGATTGGGGGTAGTGTGCTGACGTGGATTGAGAACTGGTTGTCAGACAGGAAGCAAAGAGTAGGAGTAAATGGGTACTTTTCAGAATGGCAGGCAATGACTAGTGGGGTACCGCAAGGTTCTGTGCTGGGGCCCCAGCTGTTTACATTGTACATTAATGATTTAGACGAGGGGATTAAATGCAGTATCTCAAAATTTGCGGATGACACTAAGTTGGGTGGCAGTGTGAGCTGCGAGGAGGATGCTATTAGGCTGCAGAGTGACTTGGATAGGTTAGGTGAGTGGGCAAATGCATGGCAGATGAAGTATAATGTGGATAAATGTGAGGTTATCCACTTTGGTGGTAAAAACAGAGAGACAGACTATTATCTGAATGGTGACAGTTTAGGAAAAGTGGAGGTTCAACGAGACCTGGGTGTCATGGCACTTCAGTCATTGAAGGTTGGCATTCAGGTACAGCAGGCGGTTAATAAAGCAAATGGCATGTTGGCCTTCATAGCGAGGGGATTTGAGTACAGGGGCAGGGAGGTGTTGCTACAGTTGTACAGGGCCTTGGTGAGGCCACGCCTGGAGTATTGTGTACAGTTTTGGTCTCCTAACTTAAGGAAGGACATTCTTGCTATTGAGGGAGTGCAGCGAAGGTTCACCAGACTGATTCCTGGGATGGCGGGACTGACATATCAAGAAAGACTGGATCAACTGGGCTTGTATTCACTGGAGTTCAGAAGAATGAGAGGGGACCTCATAGAAACGTTTAAAATTCTGACGGGTTTAGACAGGTTAGATGCAGGAAGAATGTTCCCAATGTTGGGGAAGTCCAGAACCAGGGGTCACAGTCTAAGGATAAGTGGTAAGCCATTTCGGACTGAGATGAGGAGAAACGTCTTCATCCAGAGAGTGGTGAACCTGTGGAATTCTCTACCACAGAAAGTTGTTGAGGCCAATTCACTAAATATATTCAAAAAGGAGTTAGATGTAGTCCTTACGACTAGGGGGGATCAAGGGGTATGGCGAGAAAGCAGGAATGGGGTACTGAGGTTGCATGTTCAGCCATGAACTCATTGAATGGCGGTGCAGGCTCGAAGGGCCGAATGGCCTACTCCTGCACCTATTTTCTATGTTTCTATGTTTCTACTCTTTAGTTTATATTTCCTCCTCATTCCACCAAAATATATTATTTCACATTTTTCTGAGTTAAATTTAATCTGCCTGTTTATTTCCTCTTAAAATCTATCACTATCCTCCTCACTGTTCACTATGTTTTGAACTTTTGTGTCATCTACAAATTTTGAGATTGTGCCCTGTACACCCACATCCAAGTCACTAATATATATCAAGAAAGGTAGTGCTCGTAGAACCGACCCCTGGGGAACAGCACTGTGTACCTTCCTCCAGTCTGAAAAACAACCGTTCACCACTACTCTCTCTTTCCTGTCACTTTGCCAATTTTGTATTCCTTCCTGCCACTGTTACTTTTATTCCATGGGCTTCAACTTTGCTGGCAAGCCTATTATGTGGCACTTTGTCCTTTTGGAAATCCGTGTGTACCACTCAACTGAATTGCCCTCATCAACCCCCTCTATTACCTCATCAAAAAACTTGATCAAATTGGTTAAACGTGATTTGGCATCAACAAATCCGTGCTGGCTTTCCTTAATTAATCCACGCTTGTCCAAGTGACTGTTAATTTTGTCTCTGATTATTGTTTCTAAAGCTTCCCCACTACCAAGGTTAAACTGACTCTGGGTTTGTCTTGACATCTTTTTTGAGCAAGGGTGTAACATTTGCAATTCTCCAGTCCTCCGGCACCACCCCCATTTCTAAGGAGGATTGGAAGATTATTCTAATACCTCCGCAATTTCTTCCTTCACGTCCCTCAGTGTCCTAGGATGCATCCCATCTGTTCCTGGTGACTTACCTACTTTAAGTACAGCCAGCCTTTCTAATACCATTTTATAAATTTTTATCCCATCCAGTATCTCCTCTACCTCCTCCTCCATTATGTCTATCGTAACATCTTCTTCCTTGATAAAGACAGATACTCATTTTGCACCTCAGCCATACCTCTGTCCCCATGCAAAGGTCTCCTTTTTGGTCCCTAATTGACCCCACCCCCCATCTTACTGACCGTTTATTATTTATATGCCTATAGAAGACTTTTGGATGACCTTTTATGTTGGCTGCCATTCTATTCTCATACCCTCTTTTTGCCCCCTTACTTTCTTTTTCACTTCTCTGAACTTTCTATATTTAGAATCTTTGAATCCAAGTCCTGGGGTGATGCTGGTGGCACTGATCGTATCAGCCACCTCTGTCCAGGTCTTTCACCTCAAGTAGCTGCACCTTGACTCTGAACACATCATAATTATAAAATCATTGAATTTTACAACACGGAAGGGTACTGACCGTTCGGCCCATTGTATCTATGCTGACCAGAGCAAAACTTGGTAGATAGTATTTGCAGCACAGAAACAGGTCATTCAGGCCAACAGGTCTTTAAAGAGGGAATAGTTCAGGAACATTCCCATTAGGGGGAAAGATAGAGCTACTAAAGTCAGAGTTCCCTGGATGATGAAAAAGATAGACAATAAGATGAAGCAGAAAAAGAGCGCGTATGACAGTTGTCAGGTCGAGAATACATCTAAGAATCAGGCTAAATCCTTATATCTTTGAGAAGCTGGTGTTGTTCTCCTTAGACCAGAAAATAGTGAAAAGAGATTTGATAGAGGTGTTCAAAATAATGAGGAGTCTGGACAGAGTAGATAGAGTAGTTTGGGAGGGGTGAAGTATTTGATGCTACATCCTCCGAGAGATTATCCTCCGAGATCCAACTGTTCTTCTGCAGAAGCGTCTTACTATTAAGAAGGAAGAGAAAAGGGAGGAGAGTTACAGCTCAACTGTAATGAGATGGATCTCTGTGGAGGTCAAGGAGTGTTCCATATAAGATATGTCAAACAAGCAAAACAAACAGCAGTTCAAGAAGGCGGCAAACTACCACCTTCTCTGGGGCAACTAGGGATGGGACATAGATGCTGGCCTTGCAACAATGCCCATTATCCAAGAATGAATATAAAATACAACTCTGTTACAAATCTAAAAAATTGAAAACTTTATTGTATTGGTTTCAGAAGTAAATTAAAGTATTGGTGCAAATTAAGTACTGCAGGTCTAAAATTCTATGGCCATGGAAACACAAAAGGTGGGCAAGCAGGGATGGAATTTGGAGCGGAATTGGTTACACCAAGTCCCTGCCCCTTTTTCCATCCATGAGAAATTGTTGCGATAGTGTAGGTCGGTTTATTATAATGCCATGCAAATGTGACATCATATGACACATTTCCCACTATTGCTGTCCGAGCAACTCTGGGCACAAGGGATGCCTGAAACACTACTACTGTTCACTGCACGCTTTAAATTGGATGCTTTGGCTAATGTGGATTGTTTTTCACCTATAGGGCCCAAGTTTCCACAAGAAAAAGAACGGGCGCCCCTCCGAGCTGGGCGCCCGTTTTTCGCGCCTAAGACGGCGCCTAAAAAAATCCTCGGTATTCTCCACCGACTTACAGGTCCTGTGGCACTCGGCGCAGCCAGCACGAGCTGTGGGGGGGGCGGAGCCAGGTCCCGGCGCTGAAAACAGTGCCGGGACCTCTGCACAGGCGCGCTACAGTCGGCACACTAGGGGCCCGAAGCACGCAGCCCCTAGCCCTGGCCCAATGGCCTCACTGGGGCTGCATGAATGAGGCTCCTCCCACGGCCAGCTCCTGCTCCCCGCCCGACCAGACCTGACACTCGCTTCCACCCCCCCCAGCCGACCAGACCCGACCCGACACCCGCTCCGCCCCTCCCCCCAGCCGACCAGACCCGACCCGACACCCGCTCCCCTCCACCCACCCCGACTCGAGACCCGCTCCCCCCCCCCGACCCGCTCCCCGCCCCGACCCGAGGCCCGCTCCCCCCCCCCGACCCGACCCGATACCCGCTCCCCCCCGACCCGAGACCCGCTCCCCCCCGACCCGAGACCCGCTCCCCCCGACCTGACCCCCGCTCCCCCCCCCGACCCGACACCCGCTTCCCCCCCTCCCCCGACCCGACACCCGCTCCCCCCCGACCCGACACCCGCTCCCCCCGACCCGACACCCGCTCCCCCCCGACCCGACACCCGCTCCCCCTCCGACCCGACACCCGCTCCCCCCCCCCCGACCCGACACCCGCTCCCCCCACCCCCGACCCGACACCCGCTCCCCCTCCGACCCGACACCCGCTTCCCCCCCCCGACCCCCGCTCCCCCCCCCGACCCGACCCCCGCTCCTGTTCCCCGACCCCCCCCTCTTCCCCGACCCCCCCCTCTTCCCCGACCCCCCCCTCTTCCCCGACCCACCCCTCTTCCCCGACCCCCCCCCTCTTCCCCGACCCCTCCCCTCTTCCCCGACCCCCCCCCTCTTCACCGACCCCCCCCCTCTTCACCGACCCCCCCCCTCTTCCCCGACCCACCCCTCTTCCCCGACCCCCCCCCTCTTCCCCGACCCCTCCCCTCTTCCCCGACCCCCCCCCTCTTCACCGACCCCCCCCCTCTTCCCCGACCCCCCCCGACCCCCCCCCTCTTCCCCGACCCCCCCCCTCTTCCCCGACCCCCCCCTCTTCCCTGACCCCCCCCTCTCTTCCCCGACCCCCCCCCTTCCCCGACCCCCCCCCTCTTCCCCGACCCCCCCCCTCTTCCCCGACCCCCCTCTCTTCCCCGACCCCCCCTCTCTTCCCCGACCCCCCCTCTCTTCCCCGACCCCCCTTCTCTTCTCCCCCCCTCCCCCCCCTTCCTCCTCCCCTCCCTCCCCCTCCCTCCCCCTCCCTCCCTTCCCTCCCCTCTCTCCCCTCCCTCTCCTCTCTCTCCTCTCTCCCTCCCTCCCCTCTCCTCTCCTCCCTCCTCTCCCTCCCTCCCCTCTCTCTCTCCCCTCCCCTCTCTTCTCTCTCCCCTCCCCTCTCCTCTCTCTCCCCTCCCTCCCCTCTCATCTCTCCCCCTCTCCTCTCTCTCCCCTCTCTCCTCTCTCTCTCTCCCTCTCCTCTCCTCTCCCTCCCCTCTCCTCTCCCTCCCTCCCCTCTCTCCCCTCCCTCTCCTCTCTCTCCTCTCTCCCCTCCCTCCCCTCTCCTCTCTCTCCTCCCTCCCCTCTCCTCTCTCTCCTCCCTCCCCTCTCCTCTCTCCCCTCCCCTCTCTTCTCTCTCCCCTTCCCTCTCCTCTCTCTCCCCTCCCTCCCCTCTCTCCCCTCCCTCTCCTCTCTCTCCTCTCTCCCCTCCCTCCCCTCTCCTCTCTCTCCTCCCTCCCCTCTCCTCTCTCTCCTCCCTCCTCTCTCCTCTCTCCCCATCCCCTCTCTTCTCTCTCCCCTCCCCTCTCCTCTCGCTCCCCTCCCTCCCCTCTCATCTCTCTCCCCTCTCCTCTCTCTCCCCTCCCTCCCCTCTCATCTCTCTCCCCTCTCCTCTCTCTCCCCTCTCTCCTCTCTCTCTCTCCCTCTCCTCTCCTCTCCCTCCCCTCTCCTCTCCCTCCCTCCCCTCTCCTCTCCCTCCCTCCCCTCTCCTCTCCCTCCCTCCCCTCTCCTCTCTCCCTCTCCCTCCCTCTCTCTCTCCCTCCCTCTCTCTCCCTCTCCCTCCCTCTCTCCCTCTCCCCTTACTCTCTCTCCCTCCCTCTCTCCCCTCTCTCCCTCCCTCTCTCCCTCTCTCCCTCCCTCTCTCTCTCTCCCTCCCTCTCTCGCTCAGCGGCACGAACAGCTGCAGAATTCTCCCTGGCTGAAGCACTTTCACACAGGTAGGAAGATGGTTTATTTAATCTTTTCTTGGCTTATAAATGTTTATTGAGGTTGGATTTATTTGTATAATATTTGTAGAAGTATAAATAAGGATTTATTGTCGAATTTAATTAGTTCCCTTCCCCCCCACCTCGTTCTGGACGCCTAATTTGTAACCTGTGCCTGATTTTTTAATGTGTAGAACAGGTTTTTTCAGTTCTACAAAAATCTTCACTGGCGCCATTCTACTTTAGTTTGGAGTACATTTTCACTGTGGAAACTTTCAAATCAGGCGTCAGTGGCCAGACACGCCCCCTTTTGAAGAAAAAATTCTGTTCTAAACTAGAACTGTTCTACCAAACTAGAACTGTTCTACCTGACTTGAACTGCAGAAAAAAAAATGTGGAGAATTGCGATTTCTAAAACAGTCCGTTCTCCACCAGTTGCTCCTAAAAATCAGGCGCGAATCATGTGGAAACTTGGGCCCATAGAAACTAGTCTACTGTGAACATAAATACATTGTAAGAAGGCCTGAATTATAATGCTGACGACAGAATGAAATCTTGTGCTTAGTTAGAGAAACAAATAAGCTCTCAGCATAATATGGTAGGGGTAAGGAAAGCACATGACTAATATCAATATGTCGCCAGACACTTTAAAAAGATGTGGTAAATTTTCACATTCACCATGAGCTGTAATCTAGTTGAAGAGATTGAACGCACCCAATTTTCATTCCTTTGATTTCACACTGCCCATACTATGAAGATGCTAATTTATTCCAGTATCTTTGTGGATTCCCTCATTTTGGATATGACCTATTTAGTCATATATGAAAGTTGAACGACATTGAAAGAATGAGGAACATGTTTCGTAGGCAGGTAATTTAATACTGCTTATTGAAGAGTCTTTAGTATTTGAATGGAAGCCTTTTTCACCAGCCACATCCATGTTATTTGGCCTCATTCTATCCCTTTTGGATACATATGTTTGGACAACATTTTTGTTAACATGATTCTTGAATACAGCATGTGTGAGTTTCTTCTGCGAAATGAGTTGATGAGTATAGGAAGGATTAAGGGATTTATGTGTTATATGGAATTTGTAGCAAAGGGTTTTAATGAGCAGCATTATCATATCGCTGATTTTAAATTGTCTCAATGATTGGGTCACATGAAGAATGTGATGTCCGGAATTTGCGGTGTGTAATAACGGCGAGCTAACTCCTCTCTCCCCCCGCCCCCCCCCCACCCGCCGCCACCCCGCACCCCCACCTCACCCACCCCACCCCTCTTCCTCCCTTCCCCCACCCCACCCCTCTTCCTCCCTTCCCCCACCCCATCCCTCCTCCTCCCCTCTCCAACCCCTCCTTCTCCCCTCTCCCACCCCTCCTCCTCCTCCCCTCTCACACCTCACCCACCCCACTCCTCCTCCTCCTCCTCCCTCCCCCACCCCTCCTCCTCCTCCCTCCCCACCCCTCCCCTCCTCCTCCCACCCCCACCCCACCACTCCTCCTTCCCCACCTTACCTCTCCCCCCCCACCCACCTTACCTCTCCCCCCCACCTTACCTCTCCCCCCCACCTTACCTCTCCCCCCCACCTTACCTCTCCCCCCACCTTACCTCTCCCCCCACCTTAACTCTCCCTCCTCCTCACCTCTCCCTCCTCCTCCACCACCTCACCTCTCCCTCCTCCTCCCCCACCTCACCTCTCTCTCCTCCCCCCTACCTCACCCACCCCACCCCACCTCACCTCACCTCTCTCCCCTCCTCCTCCCCTCCCCCACCCCTCCTCCTCCCCTCCCCTCCCCCACCTCACCTCTCTCTCCTCATCCTCCACCTCACCTCTCTCTCCTCCCCCGCCGCACGCGCCTCCCACGCACACATCCCTCCCTCCCTCCCACACACGCATTCGCCTTCCTCCCCCCTCACACGTATTCCCCCCTCACACGTATTCCCCCCTCACACGTATTCCCCCCTCACACGTATTCCCCCCTCACACGTATTCCCCCCTCACACGTATTCCCCCCTCACACGTATTCCCCCCTCACACGTATTCCCCCCTCACACGTATTCCCCCCTCACACGTATTCCCCCCCCACACGCATTTCCCCCCCCACACGCATTTCCCCCCCCACACGTATTTCCCCCCCCACACGTATTTCCCCCCCCACACGTATTTCCCCCCCCACACGTATTTCCCCCCCCACACGTATTTCCCCCCCACACGTATTTCCCCCCCCACACGTATTCCCCCCCCACACGTATTCCCCCCCCCACGCGTATTTTCCCCCCCACGCGTATTTCCCCCCCCACACGTATTTCCCCCCCACACGTATTTCCCCCCCACACGTATTTCCCCCCCCCCCACACGTATTACCCCCCCCACACGTATTACCCCCCCACACGTATTCCCCCCCCCACACGTATTCCCCCCCCCACACGTATTCCCCCCCCCCCACACGTATTCCCCCCCCACACGTATTCCCCCCCCACACGTATTCCCCCCCCCACACGTATTCCCCCCCCCACACGTATTCCCCCCCCCACACGTATTCCCCCCCCCCGCACACGTATTCCCCCCCCCACACGTATTTCCCCCCCCCCCACACGTATTCCCCCCCCCCACACGTATCCCCACCCCACACGTATTCCCCCCCCCCCCACACTCATGCCCTCCCCCCGACACTCATTTCCCCCCCCCCACACTACATGCATCCCCCCCCCCCCAACCCCACCCTACGCTGGGTTCTTTAAGTCTGCATTGTTGTCCTTTTCAGCAGAGCTGGGCTGTGTTTTTTTCACTCTCGTGCTGTCCTATGTCGATGCTCCAGGTGCTACTCACTTGTGCTCAGTGAATTATCCAATGCAAAATCCTCTAACTCACTATCCATACCATGTGAAATGTCAATTTCTATACTGGTACTTAGAGGAACAGTGCCTCTTTGGGAGGGTTCTCTCCATCAGCCTGTGCAGTCAGGTCCTTGGAATTATTCTGTAGGCATTCACATGATCAGCCTCCTCTTTGCAGGCCTGTTGGCTGAGATGTCGGGACGTGTGCCTGCCATCCAAAGGATCAAGGTCCTTTTTCCTGGACCTGATATGCTCCACTAACATCTTTAGTTGCCGTATCAAGGTGCTGGATTTTGCAGGGAGTCAGCGGGCGCAATTGGTGGCGGAGTCAGTTGGGAAAGTATTTTTTCCCCCAGTGGGTCCGGACCCCACTATGAACCCGTCGCTACGTGCCTTTCTCAAATTTCAGGTCTGTCGGCGCTGAGCAGACTCAACACTCAGCACCGGGGGAAGCCAATTAAAATTATCAGTGGCTTGTTTACAGCCACTTATCAATGGTTTTTTTCCCAGTTTTTTGGATTTGACAGGTCGCCCACCACTTTCCCTCTGTGCCGAGATCTCGTCTGTGAAGCTGAGGCGGGAGATCAATGGTCATTAAATTAGCTGATGGGTTGACAGATTCAAATGTCAAGTCAAAGCTCCCAGCTGATCGAAATAACCACTACCTTCTCCAAACTGCATATCCATTACAGATTCAGGTTTACACAAGTCTCCATCCAGTCTAACCTCATTACCTCTCCCACCATTTACAGATTGCTTCTGTCATCTCTACTTTACTAACCATCCTTTTCAGAATGGCAGGCAGTGACTAGTGGGGTGCCGCAGGGCTCAGTGCTCGGACCCCAGCTATTTACAATATACATCAATGATTTAGAGGAAGGAATTGAGAGTAATATCTCCAAGTTTGCAGATGACACTAAGCTGGGTGGCAGTGTGAGCTGTGAAGAGGATGCTAAGAGGCTGCAGGGTGACTTGGACAGGTTAGGTTAGTGGCAAATGCATGGCAGATGCAGTATAATGTGGATAAATGTGAGGTTATTCGCTTTGGTGGCAAAAACATGAAGGTAAAATGTTATGTGAATGGCGGCAGATTAGGAAAAGGGAAGATGCAACGAGACCTGAGTGTTATGGTATATCAGTCATTGAAGGTTGGCATGCAGGTACAGCAGGTGGTGAAGAAGGCAAATGGCATGTTGGCCTTCATAGCTAGGGGATTTGAGTATAGGAGCAGGGAGGTCTTACTGCAGTTGTACAGGGCCTTGGTGAGGCCTCACCTGGAATATTGTGTTCAGTTTTGGTCTCCTAATCTGAGGAAGGACGTTCTTGTTATTGAGGGAGTGCAGCGAAGGTTCACCAGACTGATTCCCGGGATGGCAGGACTGACATATGAGAAGAGACTGGATCGACTGGGCCTGTATTCACTGGAGTTTAGAAGAATGAGAGGGGATCTCATCGAAACATAAAATTCTGACGGGACTGGACAGGTTAGATGCAGGAAGAATGTTCCCGATGTTGGGGGAGTCTAAAACCAGGGGTCACAGTCTAAGGATAAGGGGTAAGCCATTTACGACCGACCTGAGGAGAAACTTCTTCACTCAGAGAGTTGTTAACCTGTGGCATTCTCTACCGCAGAGAGTTGTTGATGCAAGTTCATTAGAAATATTGAAGAGGGAGTTAGATATGGCCCTTACAGCTAAAGGGATCAAGGGGTATGGAGAGAAAGCAGGAAAGGGGTAGGAGGTGAATGATCAGCCATGATCCTATTGAATGGTGGTGCAGGCTCGAAGGGCCGAATAGCTATTCCTGCACCTATTTTCTATGTTTCTATTCCATCAGCATGGGTGCCCTTGAAACTGTCTCACCTTGGTCCTCATAATCCCACCATGATCAGCTCCAACACCAACAGCACCAGACACACCAGCAGCAAGAACAACAACACCAACCTTCTCCGCAATCAACTGATACAAGGGCATCAACACCAAAGCACATTGCTGCTCGGGAAGCCAGGGATGGTCTCACCCTGGCCAGATTTACTTCACTTGATGCTGTACACCCTGGCTGCCACATGATATGCCAGGTTTGCACCACCCCACACTGACACCATAAAGCATCCCTACAATACCCAAGCCATTCCTTTAGCACTCATAAACATTGCAGGGGGTACTGTTATGTCTCACCATTCACTGCAACACATTAAGCCACTTTCAAAGCTACACGCAAATCTTTCCAAGAAGGCAAGTATTGAAACTAAAGATTTCAATGTTTGACACCCACAGTAATAGAAACTTTACATGACTATTGCATAAAACGTCCAAGTGCCTACGCTTGTGTGTTGTTAATTGGTATGATTACACTAGAATGAGGGCGCGTGTGCGGGGTAGCTAGTGAGATGTGGATGTGATAATATAGATAGAGAGGGTCGTATTTACTGAGGCATACGAAAGCATGGGACTTACGCTAAACATCAGTAAGACAAAGGTCGGCCACCAGCCTGTCCTCGCCGCACAGCACTACCCTCCAGTCAACAAGATCTACGGCGTGGCCCTGGACAACTTCCCCTATCTCGGAAGCCTCCTATCAACAAGAGCAGGCATTGACAACGAGACCAGGCCCTCAAAACTGCCACCAAGCTCATGGTCTACAGGGTTGTAGTAATACCCACCCTCCTGTATGGCTCAGAAACATGGACCATGTACAGTAGACACCTCAAGTCACTGGAGAAATACCACCAACGATGTCTCCGCAAGATCCTACAAATCCCCTGGGAGGACAGATGCACCAACGTTAGCATCCTCGTCCAGGCCAACATCCCCAGCATTGAAGCACTGACCACACTTGATCAGCTCCACTGGGCCGCCCACATAGTTCGCATGCCAGACACGAGACTCCAAAAGCACGCGCTCCACTCTGAATTCTTTCATGGCAAACGAGCCAAAGGAGGGCAGCGGAAACGTTACAAGGACACCCTCAAAGCCTCCCTGATAAAGTGCAACATCCCCACTGACACCTGGCCAGCCTAACCACCCTAAGTGAAAGAAGTGCATCCGGAGAGCGCTGAGCACCTCGAGTCTCATTGTTGAGAGCATGCATAAATCAAGCGCAGGCAGCAGAAAGAGCGTGCGGCAACTCTGTCCCACCCACCCCTTCCCTCAACGACTATTTGTCCCACCTGAGACAGAGACTGTGGTTCTCGTATTGGACTGTGCAGCCACCTAAGAACTCATGCTAAAAGTGGAAGCAAGTTTTCCTCTATTCTGAGGGACTGCCTATGATAATGAGAGAGGGATGGGTGGAGGTGAGCAAGGATGTGAAAGAATAGGGTAAGGAAGCTAGAGTGATGAGGATGTGATGAGTCGCGCCCAGCAGGATGAGATTGAGTGCGGCTTTGTTCAAACATTTCGTGATCTACTGAGATCATTGAAACATTTGTGGCGGTGCACCCAGGTTCTCCTGATCACATCCCTGCTTGTGCCTCCTCTGCAATGTGCAACCAGGCTGTGTTGATCTCCTGGGAAGGTCTCTTCCACTCATGAGAAGGGAAGAGGATCTCCGTGTGTACTGTGACTCCCCCCATAAGCCAAGGTTTGTAAAATCGCGGCCATTGGGTGCCCTGGTAGTCAACCTTATGAAAAAAAATTTAAAAATATCATCTCCGAATCAACACCAATGAAAAAAATATACTTACTTTAAAAGGTGCAAGCACGCTTTAAATATATGTTAGAGCACCAGCTATCCTGCCCTCCCAATCGGTGAGCTGCTCATCAACACTGGGCAGCTTGCCAATTCAAATGAATCTCAACTATGAAAATGGTTAAGTCGTCTCTGGAGACATCAAGCAGGCATCCTGATCACTTCACCCACCCAAAGTCTGCCAAATATGAAAATCATCCCCTGTATTTTCTGTCTTTTCGGTTATCAAATACAGATCTGAAAATGTAACTCCTAGACAGTGAATCATGATTGACAAAATGCTAAATGGTATCATTGTACTTTTAAAATGTATATTTATGAAAAAGAATTGCCTGTATGACAATGTTTTGTTCTTAAAATATATTGATAGAGTACAATTAATTTTTGTGTATTGACTTGTATGTGTTATAAATAAACAGAAAACAACGTAATGTAACAGAAGAGTTTGTCAACTCAGAGTTTGAAGAATCCAAAGGTCTGAATGAAAAATCAGTAAATGAAAATTCCTTTGAGATACCTTTTTGTGATCATCACGGTTGTGATTGCTTCAAGAACACATCTATTCATTCATTTGGTTCAATTGCAAATGAAAAATTAAGTTACAAAAAGTCCAGATCAGCTTCTCAGTATAGTGCTTTAAAAGGTGGGGGAAAAGACTGGCTAGCCTCATCAGACTCTAAGGAAAAATGCTTCAAACAAAATTTGTTCAGAAAGCACACTTCGGTTGGAACAAACACATCTGACCAGTTTTCTTCAGAAGAAATATGGAGAACAACTCCTAGTGTTACATGGACAAGTACTGATGAACAGTGTACTGTTACTAGTAAATCATTGGACAAGAAAATTTCAGGATCATCACGAATTAACACCGCAGTGAAAGAAACTGAATACAGTAGCTATGAGTATGAAAGATATTCTACATCACCATCGGGATTTAGAAAGGATGAAATAATTATGTCAAAGGTAACACTTGGCGAGAATGCCAAAATGGCAGGCCCACGATTATCAATTCCTGAGTCATCTCTCAGTTACCGTACACAAACCACAAAAAGTTCATACAGTACATTGAGAAAAATACCATATGTTAATGTAGTGAAACTGGTGCCTTACTCTACATTAAAAACCCAGGTTTGTAATCCACTTACTCCAGTGTCTACACTCTGTTTTGAAACCATTTCATCCTGCAGTAGCGATGGTTGTTCCTCTTTTGCTCATTATTCAGACACTCAATGGTCATCTGAAACATCTTGGTCTACAAGTACTAACTTGACTACTTTAACGGGAAACACACATTTCTCTCTATTTGAGACCATTGCTGAAATAGAAACATCAGGTTGGATGTCATCCGCTTGTCCATCATCTCCAACAGGCCAGACCTTGCTTGCCTCAAGAGTGATAATTGACAAAATCAAAAGAGTGCCAGTACAGAATGATTTTATAAACAACAGGTACTGCAATGGTCTTCAAGGAACAGTCTTGCCAGATTCAAACCAGCTTCCTTTGTCTGATATCTACCATTTGGAAGAACATGAAAAGTATGCAAAGGTGAACAATACCAATTTTCATGTTTACCCATGCATTCAGAAAGTTGCTTTTTTGACAAAAGAAAATGTTGAAAAATTTGAGTTACTTCAGCTCAGAAAAAATCTTCATTTTGTTTTACCACCAGTTACTGAAGAGTTGGAAATTGTTAAAAGAAATCAGGGAATGATTGGAAAAATTCGGCAAATGGAAAATTTGCTTTATCAAATGATACCTACTGTTGTTCCAAAATTACCTGAGAACCAGGTTAGAACCCTTGAGCTGAATGCTGCTCAGATGGCATTAGAAAGTCTGTGGGGATTGCCATACATTCAAAGAAAGTCACTTTCAATGATGATGCCTCTACTATCACCTTTACCTCAAAATTCATCTATTGAACTTAAAATGAAGGAAATAAAAACATTCAGTCTTACTGAAAATGAAGTTTATGACTTGGAATTCAATCTGCAAAAGAGGATTGGAACGCAACAATGGAGACCAATATCAGTCAAGGCAGTTAACTCCCCAGATTCTGCTAATGCGACCATAATGAAGTTGGAAGTCTCAACATTCAATGAAAGGCAGGCCACTCGCCTAAAATTAAATTTGGAAAGAAAGATAACTCAAGGCTGCAGAAGTACCCCTCTCGTTCAACAATCTGTTGGAATACAGAAATTGCCAGTCTATGCCCTCAAAGAAGATTCAGTTGAAATTAAAACTGAAGAGGTTGAAACACCACTGCTGTATTATGATCAGGTAGCTCACCTTGAAATGAGACCAACAACTACTGCAACTGAAGTCAAAGTAAAATCCTTTGAAGTTATTATTAAAGAAATTGATACGCCAGTCAGCGTGGACTCAACTTTCATTGATAACAAAACGAGAGACCGTCTTGAATTGCACATTACACAGAAAAACCTCCAACACAACAGGGATTTATCCTCAAATTTTCAGAGATCAACAGAAGTATTCACTTCATCATCGCCTAAATTGATTCCTTCACAGCTAAATCTAATTGATACAGTTGTTGTCACCACCGAATTGCCATTCATAACTGTAGAACATAAAAACATAGAAAGAAATGAAAAGAGAAGAATAATAAACAATAAGTGGGGCCTCCCCAGGCTTGTCCAGCAATCTTTAGCTGATTTCATGGTTGCGGCACGACTGCAGTCAGAAAACATTGATCGAAATTATTCAGTGTCCAATAAAACTAATACGCCATATCCTTTTAAAATCATTCCCCATCAGAAAGAATTGCCTCAGAATGGAAGAGAAAACATGTTTCCAACGCAACCTGAAAGAGGTAGTAGGAAAGGAAAAGCAAACAATTTAAGAGAGGCATCTGTTGTTACCAACTTCAAGCCAGAAGACAAAAATAAATTAATTATGTGCTTAACGAAACAATATGTTGAAATTAACGTAGATTGTTTACCAAATCTCGTAATGGAATCGTATAAACATTCCTATTCTCTAGCATCAACTAAACATTTACCAACGTCAATTAGAGTTGGGAAAGGATATAAAAAACCAAGACCACTGTATATACCTTTTATGGAACATGATGCTGTTGATCGTTTGGAGTTAAACTTAAAACAAAAGCTTATTTCAAGTTTGTGGGGATTTCCAACTTCATATGAAAAATCATTGGAAATGATTCCTAAAGCACCACCAATACCTCCACCAATCAAGACATGTACAGCTGAAATAGAGCCTATTGGTATAGAAACAGTTTTCCTTGAAGATAATGTCAGGATCAATCTGGAACGACACATTACGCAGAAAAAACTTCAGCTTAACTGGGGCATACCAACAGAAATTCAGAGATCAAGAGATGCATTCATTCCACCTGCTCCAACATTGATTTATTCCCAGCTAAATCCACAGCCTTATTTGCACGTAGTAGTTGTTCTAACTGAACTGGCATTCAGAAGCGATAAACATAAGAAAATGTTGGAGATCAATATGAAGAAGAAAATCATCAATCATAAAAGGGGTCTCCTTCCCAATGTTGTTCAGAAATCTTTAATTAATTTTATCGATTCTAGTTTAATAAAAGATCCGATTGCACATTCAGACATTCGAAAAGGAAGCAAAACATTGTCCAGTAACACTGATTCTCATAAGGATATATTACAACACACCCAAAAATTGCTATTACGAAAACATAATAGTCGGGAAAAGACTGAACTGAACAAGATAGAATCTCAAGATAAACTAAACATATGCTTGGAAATTAAAATGGATTATCCCCCTGATATAGTAAAGGAGATGTACAAAGTCACATATCCTTTAGAATCAAAGAAAAGCTTACCAAAATTAATTGCACTTGGTAGACGTTATAAGAAATTGCGACCATGTTATATACCTTTTATTGAACAGGATGCAGTAGATCGCTTGGAGCTGAATTTAAAGCACAAACAGATTTCCCAATTCTGGGGACTTGAAACTCTACATGACAAGTCATTAGAGATGATGATTTCTAAGGGACTACCTGTTCCTCCAGCAATCAAGGCAACTGATGCTAAAATAGTGCCTATAGCTGTAAAAACATATTTCATTTCTAATGAAGCCAGGATGATTTTAGAATGGCACATTACAGAGAAAAAACTTCAACACAACTGGAGTTTACCATTACATATTCAAAGATCACAAGAGGCATTCATTCCTTTTGCTCCAAAGCTAGTTGCCTCACAGGTCAACCCGCAGCCTGATTTTGATACAAATATTGTTCCAATTGAGCCTGCATTTCTAGCTGCTGAGAGTAAAAAAAAATTAGAGCTGAATGTAAAGAAACGGATCATAAATCATCGGTGGGGTCTCCCTAAGGTTGTTTATTTGTCATTAGAGAGTTTTATGCCTCATGCTCCATCAGTAAAAAGTATCAAGCCACAATTAGAAATATCAGCAGAAAATGAGGCATTGCTAAATAGTAAGTTTAAAACAGTTTGTTTACAAAATATGTTTGTACAACTCAAGGCAGGAACATTTTCTGCACCACAGTGTGAAGAAGCTATCAAAATCAAGAAAGAAAACAGAAAAGGAATGTTGCCTGTGATTGCTCGCCTAAAATCAGAACATAAAGATCAGTTAAATATGTGTTTAACAAAACAAAGTCTAGAAATAAAACTGGATAATTTGCCAGCAATTGTACAAGAATTCTACCAAAATATATATCCCCCAGCACCAAAAAAAACTTTAGCAAAACTTTTTGCACCTGGTGAAGGTTTTAAAAAAACAAGGCCAGGATATATACCATTTTTTGAACAGGCTGCTATTGATTACTTGGAAATGAACTTGAAGAACAAACACATTTCCCATCTCTGGGGATTTCAAACTCTGCATGAAGAATCAATGGAAATAATGATTTCCAAAGCTCCACCTGTGCTTCCAGCAATCAAAGCAAATAGAGGTCAAATAGAGCCTGTACCCATGGAAACCGCTTTCATTGGTAAGAAAGCCAGAGGTAAATTAGAATGGCATATTACTCAAAAAAAACTTCAGCACAATTGGGGTTTACCATTGTTTTATCAGAAGTCAGTAGAAGCATTCATTCCAGTTGCTCCAAAGTTGGTTCCATCACAGCTCAACACACAAGCTGATTTCATTGTGGTCATTACTCCGTGTGAGCTGCCATTTGTAGATGTTGAAATTAATAAAACATTGGAGTTGAATACAAGGAAAAAGATCATCAATCATAGATGGGGTCTTCCGAACTCTATTCAGTCATCTTTAAGAGATTTTATGGCTCCTACACCATCAATGAATGATATAATGCAGTCAGAAATCATGGCAAGAAGGAAATCAAAGGCAAATAACATTGAAATAGGAGAGAATTATAAAACTAGTTATCCACAGAAAACATTTGAACAACCAAAAAGAGAAAAGTTGTCCTCAGCAAAATATGAAAGAGGTAGAAGGAAATCAAAAACAGCCAAATTAGGTGAAATATTTGTTTTTGCTCCTCTCAAACCAGAAGATAAAAATAAAGTAGATGTATGTTTGATAAAGCAATGTCTAGAAATTCGCATGGACTATTTTCCAGATATGGTGAAGGAGTTCTATAAAACCAGTTATCTTCCAGAGTCAAAGAAATCAGTACCAAAGCTTACTGTACCGAGAAATGGATTCAAAAAGCCAAGAGCACTGTATATACCTTTTATTGAACAGGATATTGTTGCTCACTTAGAGCTTAATTTAAAGCACAAACAGATTAACTATCTCTGGGGACTTGAAACTCTGTATGATGAATCAATGGAAATGATGATTCTGAAAGGACCACCTGTGCCCCCAGCAATCAAGGTGATTGGAGCTCAAATAGAGCCTGTAGGTATGGAAATTAATTTATCTGATAATGAAGTTCGAAAAGATCTTGAAAGACACATTACACGGAAGAAACTTCAGCAAAAGTGGGGGTTACCAGTACATATTCAAAGATCACAAAAAGCATTCATTCCACCTGCTCCAAAACTAATACTATCCAAGTTAAATCCCCAGCCTAATTTTGTGATTGTCTTTGCCCCGACTGAGCTGCCATTCCTTCACGAAGAACATAAAAATATACTGGAGTTCAATCTAAAGAAGAGAACTGTCAATCGTAAATGGGGCCTTCCTAAGCTTATTCTGTCGTCTTTGAATAATTTTATGGCTCCTGCTCCATCAATGAAGGATCTCGTGCTACAAACTGAAATAATTAAAGAAACAAACATATTGAGCAACACTCACAGTGAAAAAGAAAACAGTAATGTGTTTCCTGAAGGCACATTTCCACTGCACATTCGAGGAGATTTTTTGTTGCCACAATATGGAAGAGGTAGCAACAGCAAAATATCAAACAAAGTAGCTGTCTTTGCTGGTCTCAAACCAGAACAGAAGAATAAATTAGAAGTGTGTTTAATAAAGCAAAATCTAGAAATTAAAATGCACCATTTGCCAGAACTGGTAACATTGTTATACAAAAATACCTATCCATCACCATTAAAGAAACTTCTTCCAAGGCTAATACCTGGTGAAGGATTCAAAAAGCCAAGATTGTTGCATATACCTTTTATTGAAGAGAATGCTGTTGATCGTTTAGAGTTGAACTTAAAGCACAAACAGATTATGCATCTCTGGATACTTGACACACTGTATGAAATGTCAGTCGAAATGATGATTCCTAAAGGACCAAATATGTCCCCAGTAATTAAATCAAGTGGATTTCAAATAGAACCTGTGGGTATGGAAACAGCTTTCATTGAAGGTGAAGCTAGAGACAAATTGGATTGGCACATTACACAGAAAAAACTCGAGAACAACTGGGGCTTACCATTACATATTCAGAAATCAATTGATACATTCATTCCATCTGCTCCAAAACTGGTTCCCTCCCAGCTAAAACCACGTTGTATTTATGTTATAGTTGTTACATCAGCCGATCTAGCTTTCATAAGTGCTGAACATAGAAAAAGATTGGAAGTGAATACAAGGAAAAAGATCAGAAATCAGAAATGGGGGCTCCCAAATCTTATTCAGTCATCCCTGAGGGACTTCATGGCTCCACCTCCATTGGTGCAAGATCGCTTGCTCCAGTCAGAAATCATGAAAGATAGCAAAACATTTACCAACATTGACATAGATCTTAATTCCAAAATGATTATGAAACACAAAAAAAGAAAGTTACCTTCACTACATTGCCAGAAAGTTTATAAAAAAGCAAACTTTAAGATAAGTGCTTTTTCAGATTTTTCCAACCTCAAACCAGAATGTAAAGATAAACTAAATATGTGCTTGTTAAAGCAAGCTCTCGATATTAAAGTACATTACTTACCTGATGTTGTGCAGGAATATTATAAAAATGCTTACCCTGCAGCATCAAGAAAAGCATTACCAAAACTTACTGTTGCTAGTGAAGGATATCAAAAACAAAGACCATGGTGCTTACTATTTGTTGAACAAGATGCCATTGATCACTTAGAGCTGAACTTAAAGCACAGACGAATTATCCATCTTTGGGGACTTGAAACTCTGTATGATGAATCTGTGGAAATGATGATTGCTATAGGACCACCTGTGCCTCCAGCAAACAAAGCAAGTGGAGCTAAAATAGAGCCTGTGGGTATGGAAAGAACATTCATTGAATGTGATATTAGGGACAGACTAGAATGGCACCTTACACAGAAAAAACTGCAACAGAACTGGGGTTTACCACTGCAGATTCAAATATCAGCAGAAACATTTATTCCGCCTGCTCCAAAACTGATTCCATCCCAACTAAATCCACAGCCGAGCTTTGGGGTACTTGTTGCTCCAACTGAACTAGCATTTCCAAGTAAAGAGCATAGGAAATTATTGGAACTCAATACGAAGAAGAAGATAATAAATCACAAATGGGGTCTCCCAACACTTATTCGGTCTTCGTTAAGAAACTTCATGGCTCTTTCTCTATCAAGGAAAGATCTTGTGCTACAGCCAGAAGTAAAGAGAACCAATAGGATGGGGCCCAGCAATATTGATATAAGAAATAAGATTAGAATTCCTTTACAGATGAACAAAAGAGAGAAATTGTCTTTACAACATAAAAAAGGTAGCAAAAACACAAAGCCAAGCAAAACAGCAGAAGTGGCTGTTCTTGCCAACTTCAAACAAGAATATACCGATAAGCTAGATGTGTGCTTAAGAAAATTGCATCTAGAAATTAAAATGCATTGTTTGCCAGAAATGGTAAAAGAATTTTATAAAGAAAATTATCCTTCCAAGTCAAAGATGCCATTAGGAAAGATTATCGCACCTGGTGAAGGATGCAAAAAGCCACGTTCATTATATATAGCTTTTACTGAACAGGATTCAGTTGAGCGCTTGGAGCTGAACCTAAAGCATAAAATGATTTTCTGTCTCTGGGGGCTTCCAACTCTTTATGAAAAATCAGTGGAAATGATGATTCCTAAAGGGCCACCTGTGCCTCCAGCAATCAAGTCAAGTGTAGCTAAAATAGAGCCTGTGGGTATGGAAACAACTTTCATTGATGATAAAGTAAGAGAGAACCTCGAAAGGTATGTTATACAGAAAAACCTTCAGAAAACCTGGGGCTTACCATTAGATATTCAGAGATCAGAAGAAGCATTTATTCCATTTGCTCCAAAACTAATTCCATCCCAGCTAAAACCACAGCCTGCTTTTTCAGTAGTCATTGTTCCAACTGAGCTAGCATTTCTTCGTGATGAGCATAAGAAAATATTGGAGATGAAAACAAAGAAAAAGATCATAAATTGCAAGTGGGGTCTTCCCAAGCTTATCCAATCATCTTTGAATAAGTTTATGAGTACTTCTCCAGATGTTTCCAGCAATACTAATGTGGGCAATAAAGAAAATAAAATGGTTCCTCAACACACAGTCCCAACAATCAAAAGGGGGAAATTATCCATGTTACAATATGAAAAGGGTGGCAGAAGCAAGAAAACAAAGAAAATTGATGAGGATTTTTTTCTTGCTAGCTTCAAACCAGAATGGAAATACAAACTAGAGATCTGTTTAACAAATCTGTGTCTAGAAATTAAGACAGGGTGCTTACCTGAAATGGTAAAGGAATTCTACAAAAGCACCTATCCTTCAAAATCAAAGAAACCTTTGCCAAAGCTTATTGTACTTGGTAAAGGATTTAAAAAACCAAGACCACGTTATTTATCATTCATTCAACAAAATGCTGTTGATCACTTGGAGTTGAGTTTAAAGCATAAACAGATGACCCATCTCTGGAAAATTTCAAATCTATACGAAGAATCAATAGAAAGAATGATTTCTAAAGGACCACCTGTGTCTCCAACAATCAAGGGAAATGTAGCTCAAATATTCTCTGTGAGTATGGAAACAAGTTTCATTAAAGATGAAGCTAGAGGCAGACTAGAATGGCACATCACACAGAAAAAACTTCAGTGCAATTGGGGCTTACCGTTTCATATTCAAAGATCACTAGAAGTATTCATTCCACCTGCTCCAAAACTGATTCTATCCCAGCTAAATTCCAAGTCTGATTTTGCAATAGTTGTTGCTCCTTCTGAACTGGCATTTCTTAGTGACGAACTTAGGCAAACCCTTGAGCAAAATATAAAAAAAAGATTGATAAATCGCAAATGGGGTCTTCCCAAAGTTATTGACTTTTCATTAATGCAATTTATGGCTCCTACTCCAGATGATAAAGGCTTCATAACACCATCAAAAAATCGGAAAGAAAACAACACAATGTCTAACAGTAACAATTTAGATCAGAGTTATAAAGTGTTCTCTCAGGGTACAAACTTCCGACTCAAAGGAGGAAAATTATTTTCACAACGTGAAAGAGATGAGGTAAACATACATAAAGTAAAAGAAATGTCTGCCAATGTTAACCTCAGACCAGAGTGTAAAAATAATCTGGCTGTGAGCTTGACCAACCAGTGTCTGGAAATTAAAATGGATTGTTTGCCTAAACTGATAAAGGAATTTTACAAAAATACTTATCTTCCAATATCAAAGAAACCTTTGCCAAAGCTTATTGTACTTGGTAAAGGATTTAAAAAACCAAGACCACGTTATTTACCATTCATTGAACAAAATGCTGTTGATCACTTGGAATTGAATTTAAAGCATAAACAGATGACCCATCTCTGGAAAATTTCAAATCTGTACGAAGAATCAATAGAAATAATGAATTCTAAAGGACCACCTGTGCCTCCAACAATCAAGGAAAATGTAGCTCAAATATTCTCTGTGAGTATGGAAACAAGTTTCATTAAAGATGAAGCGAGAGGCAGACTAGAATGGCACATAACCCAGAAAAAACTTCAGTACAATTGGGGCTTACCATTACATATTCAGAGATCAGAAGAAGCATTTATTCCATTTGCTCCAAAACTAATTCCATCCCAGCTAAAACCACAGCCTGCTTTTTCAGTAGTCATTGTTCCAACTGAGCTAGCATTTCTTCGTGATGAGCATAAGAAAATATTGGAGATGAAAACAAAGAAAAAGATCATAAATTGCAAGTGGGGTCTTCCCAAGCTTATCCAATCATCTTTGAATAGGTTTATGAGTACTTCTCCAGATGTTTCCAGCAATACTAATGTGGGCAATAAAGAAAATAAAATGGTTCCTCAACACACAGTCCCAACAATCAAAAGGGGGAAATTATCCATGTTACAATATGAAAAGGGTGGCAGGAGCAAGAAAACAAAGAAAATTGATGAGGATTTTTTTCTTGCTAGCTTCAAACCAGAATGGAAATACAAACTAGAGATCTGTTTAACAAAGCTGTGTCTAGAAATTAAGACAGGGTGCTTACCTGAAATGGTAAAGGAATTCTACAAAAGCACCTATCCTTCAAAATCAAAGAAACCTTTGCCAAAGCTTATTGTACTTGGTAAAGGATTTAAAAAACCAAGACCACGTTATTTACCATTCATTGAACAAAATGCTGTTGATCACTTGGAGTTGAGTTTAAAGCATAAACAGATGACCCATCTCTGGAAAATTTCAAATCTGTACGAAGAATCAATAGAAAGAATGATTTCTAAAGGACCACCTGTGCCTCCAACAATCAAGGGAAATGTAGCTCAAATATTCTCTGTGAGTATGGAAACAAGTTTCATTAAAGATGAAGCTAGAGGCAGACTAGAATGGCACATCACACAGAAAAAACTTCAGTGCAATTGGGGCTTACCGTTTCATATTCAAAGATCACTAGAAGTATTCATTCCATCTGCTCCAAAACTGATTCTATCCCAGCTAAATTCCAAGTCTGATTTTGCAATAGTTGTTGCTCCTTCTGAACTGGCATTTCTTAGTGACGAACTTAGGCAAACCCTTGAGCAAAATATAAAAAAAAGATTGATAAATCGCAAATGGGGTCTTCCCAAAGTTATTGACTTTTCATTAATGCAATTTATGGCTCCTACTCCAGATGACAAAGGCTTCATACCACCATCAAAAAATCGGAAAGAAAACAACACAATGTCTAACAGTAACAATTTAGATCAGAGTTATAAAGTGTTCTCTCAGGGTACAAACTTCCGACTCAAAGGAGGAAAATTATTTTCACAACGTGAAAGAGATGAGGTAAACATACATAAAGTAAAAGAAATGTCTGCCAATGTTAACCTCAGACCAGAGTGTAAAAATAATCTGGCTGTGAGCTTGACCAACCAGTGTCTGGAAATTAAAATGGATTGTTTGCCTAAACTGATAAAGGAATTTTACAAAAATACTTATCTTCCAATATCAAAGAAACCTTTGCCAAAGCTTATTGTACTTGGTAAAGGATTTAAAAAACCAAGACCACGTTATTTACCATTCATTGAACAAAATGCTGTTGATCACTTGGAGTTGAATTTAAAGCATAAACAGATGACCCATCTCTGGAAAATTTCAAATCTGTACGAAGAATCAATAGAAATAATGAATTCTAAAGGACCACCTGTGCCTCCAACAATCAAGGGAAATGTAGCTCAAATATTTTCTGTGAGTATGGAAACAAGTTTCATTAAAGATGAAGCGAGAGGCAGACTAGAATGGCACATCACACAGAAAAAACTTCAACATAACTGGGGATTACCATTACTTATTCAGAGATCACAAGAAGCATTTATTCCGCCTGCTCCAAAACTAATTCCATCCCAGCTAAAACCACAGCTTAGTTTTGTGATAGTTGTTGCGCCCGTTGAGCTGACCTTCCTTAGTGATGGACACTGGAAAATACTGGAACTGAATATGAAAAAGAGAATTATAAATAACAAATGGGGTCTTCCAAAGTTAATTCAGTTATCTCTAAGGAGTTTTATACCTGTTGCCCCACAAATGAACGATTTCCTACTACAGCCACAAAAACGAGCAGTGCCTCCTGCAAGCAATATTCTCCAGATGAAAAGAGGAAAGTTGCCTGCACTAAAGTATCAAAAAAGCATAAAAGCAAAAAAGAATAGTGAGGTATATGATAACCTCAGAGTTACATGTGGAGCTTTTGTAGATTTCTGCTTAATAAAGCAATGTTTAGAAATTAAAATGGAGTATCTACCTAAACTGGTAATGGATGCCTATAGTGCTATCTATGCTCAAGTGCCAAAGATAATTTTACCAAAGACTATTTTACCTGGCAAAGGATTTAAAAAGCAAAGATCATCATATATGCCTTTTACTGAACAAGAAGCAGTTGATCATTTGGAGTTGAACTTAAAGCACAAAGAGATTACCCATCTCTGGGGATTTCCAACTCTCTATGAAAAATCATTGGAAATGATGATTCCGAAAGGGCCACCTGTGCCTCCAGTAATAAAAGCTGGTGGAGCTCAAATAGAGCCTGTGGGTATGGAAACAACTTTCATTAAAAATAAAACAAGAGACAGGCTAGAATGGCACATAACCCAGAAAAAACTTCAGTACAATTGGGGCTTACCATTACATATTCAGAGATCAGAAGAATCATTTATTCCATTTGCTCCAAAACTAATTCCATCCCAGCTAAAACCACAGCCTGCTTTTTCAGTCGTCATTGTTCCAACTGAGCTAGCATTTCTTCGTGATGAGCATAAGAAAATATTGGAGATGAAAACAAAGAAAAAGATCATAAATTGCAAGTGGGGCCTTCCCAAGCTTATCCAATCATCTTTGAATAAGTTTATGAGTACTTCTCCAGATGTTTCCAGCAATACTAATGTGGGCAATAAAGAAAATAAAATGGTTCCTCAACACACAGTCCCAACAATCAAAAGGGGGAAATTATCCATGTTACAATATGAAAAGGGTGGCAGGAACAAGAAAACAAAGAAAATTGATGAGGATTTTTTTCTTGCTAGCTTCAAACCAGAATGGAAATACAAACTAGAGATCTGTTTAACAAAGCTGTGTCTAGAAATTAAGACAGGGTGCTTACCTGAAATGGTAAAGGAATTCTACAAAAGCACCTATCCTTCAAAATCAAAGAAACCTTTGCCAAAGCTTATTGTACTTGGTAAAGGATTTAAAAAACCAAGACCACGTTATTTACCATTCATTGAACAAAATGCTGTTGATCACTTGGAGTTGAGTTTAAAGCATAAACAGATGACCCATCTCTGGAAAATTTCAAATCTGTACGAAGAATCAACAGAAAGAATGATTTCTAAAGGACCACCTGTGCCTCCAACAATCAAGGGAAATGTAGCTCAAATATTCTCTGTGAGTATGGAAACAAGTTTCATTAAAGATGAAGCTAGAGGCAGACTAGAATGGCACATCACACAGAAAAAACTTCAGTGCAATTGGGGCTTACCGTTTCATATTCAAAGATCACTAGAAGTATTCATTCCACCTGCTCCAAAACTGATTCTATCCCAGCTAAATTCCAAGTCTGATTTTGCAATAGTTGTTGCTCCTTCTGAACTGGCATTTCTTAGTGACGAACTTAGGCAAACCCTTGAGCAAAATATAAAAAAAAGATTTGTAAATCGCAAATGGGGTCTTCCCAAAGTTATTGACTTTTCATTAATGCAATTTATGGCTCCTACTCCAGATGATAAAGGCTTCATACCACCATCAAAAAATCGGAAAGAAAACAACACAATGTCTAACAGTAACAATTTAGATCAGAGTTATAAAGTGTTCTCTCAGGGTACAAACTTCCGACTCAAAGGAGGAAAATTATTTTCACAACGTGAAAGAGATGAGGCAAACATACATAAAGTAAAAGAAATGTCTGCCAATGTTAACCTCAGACCAGAGTGTAAAAATAATCTGGCTGTGAGCTTGACCAACCAGTGTCTGGAAATTAAAATGGATTGTTTGCCTAAACTGATAAAGGAATTTTACAAAAATACTTATCTTCCAATATCAAAGAAACCTTTGCCAAAGCTTATTGTACTTGGTAAAGGATTTAAAAAACCAAGACCACGTTATTTACCATTCATTGAACAAAATGCTGTTGATCACTTGGAGTTGAATTTAAAGCATAAACAGATGACCCATCTCTGGAAAATTTCAAATCTGTACGAAGAATCAATAGAAAGAATGATTTCTAAAGGACCACCTGTGCCTCCAACAATCAAGGGAAGTGTAGCTCAAATATTCTCTGTGAGTATGGAAACAAGTTTCATTAAAGATGAAGCGAGAGGCAGACTAGAATGGCACATCACACAGAAAAAACTTCAACATAACTGGGGATTACCATTACTTATTCAGAGATCACAAGAAGCATTTATTCCGCCTGCTCCAAAGCTAATTTCATCACAGCTAAAACCACAGCCTGATTTTGTTTTGTTTTTTGTTTCACCTGAATTGACCTTCATAAGCTCAGAACATAGAAAAAGACTTGAACTGAATACAAGGAAGAGAATCATAAATTACAAATGGGGCCTCCCCAAGGCTGTTCAGTATTCTTTAAATAATTTTATGGCTTCTCTTGTGCTGCAATCTGATGTGATGGAAAGAAACAAGATATCTTCTAGTAATATTCAAGTGAGAAAAAGAAAAATAGATACTCCAATGAATACATTTTTACAGACTAAAAAAAAAATGTCTTCTAAACAAAATCGAAAAGGTAGCAGAAAGCTGAAACTTAACAATGTCGGAGAGATGTGTCTTTCTGCTAAACTCAAGCCAGAATGTAAGGACAGGCTAGATATATGTTTGATAAAACTGTGTCTTGAAATTAAAATCTGTTGTTTCCCACAAATAGTGAATGAGATGTATAAAGCTGTCTATCCTCCAATGCCAAAAAAGCCATTTCCAAAGCCAATTGAACCTGGTAAAGGATTTAAAAAACCAAGATTGTTGTACATACCTTTTATTGAACAGGATGCTGTTGATCGCTTAGAGCTGAACTTAAAGCACAAACAGATTTCCCATCTCTGGGGACTTGCAACCCTATACGACGAATCAACAGCACAAATGATTCCGAAAGAACCACCTGTGCCTCCAGGGATCAGAGCAAGTGGAGCTCGAATAGAGCCTGTAGGTATGGAAACAACTTTCATTGACAATGAAACTAAAGACAGACTAGAATGGCATATTGTACAGAAGAAACTTCAGCACAACTGGGGCTTTCCACTATGTATTCAAAGATCACAAGAAACATTTATTCCACTTGCTCCAAAACTAATTCCATCCCAGCTAAAACCACAGCTTAGTTTTGTGATAGTTGTTGCGCCCGTTGAGCTGACCTTCCTTAGTGATGGACACTGGAAAATACTGGAACTGAATATGAAAAAGAGAATTATAAATAACAAATGGGGTCTTCCAAAGTTAATTCAGTTATCTCTAAGGAGTTTTATACCTGTTGCCCCACAAATGAACCATTTCCTACTACAGCCACAAAAACGAGCAGTGCCTCCTGCAAGCAATATTCTCCAGATGAAAAGAGGAAAGTTGCCTGCACTAAAGTATCAAAAAAGCATAAAAGCAAAAAAGAATAGTGAGGTATATGATAACCTCAGAGTTACATGTGGAGCTGTTGTAGATTTCTGCTTAATAAAGCAATGTTTAGAAATTAAAATGGAGTATCTACCTAAACTGGTAATGGATGCCTATAGTGCTATCTATGCTCAAGTGCCAAAGATAATTTTACCAAAGGCTATTTTACCTGGCAAAGGATTTAAAAAGCAAAGATCATCATATATGCCTTTTACTGAACAAGAAGCAGTTGATCATTTGGAGTTGAACTTAAAGCACAAAGAGATTACCCATCTCTGGGGATTTCCAACTCTCTATGAAAAATCATTGGAAATGATGATTCCTAAAGGGCCACCTGTGCCTCCAGTAATAAAAGCTGGTGGAGCTCAAATAGAGCCTGTTGGTATGGAAACAACTTTCACTAAAAATAAAACAAGAGACAGGCTAGAATGGCACATAACCCAGAAAAAACTTCAGTACAATTGGGGCTTACCATTACATATTCAGAGATCAGAAGAAGCATTTATTCCATTTGCTCCAAAACTAATTCCATCCCAGCTAAAACCACAGCCTGCTTTTTCAGTAGTCATTGTTCCAACTGAGCTAGCATTTCTTCATGATGAGCATAAGAAAATATTGGAGATGAAAACAAAGAAAAAGATCATAAATTGCAAGTGGGGTCTTCCCAAGCTTATCCAATCATCTTTGAATAGGTTTATGAGTACTTCTCCAGATGTTTCCAGCAATACTAATGTGGGCAATAAAGAAAATAAAATGGTTCCTCAACACACAGTCCCAACAATCAAAAGGGGGAAATTATCCATGTTACAATATGAAAAGGATGGCAGAAGCAAGAAAACAAAGAAAATTGATGAGGATTTTTTTCTTGCTAGCTTCAAACCAGAATGGAAATACAAACTAGAGATCTGTTTAACAAAGCTGTGTCTAGAAATTAAGACAGGGTGCTTACCTGAAATGGTAAAGGAATTCTACAAAAGCACCTATCCTTCAAAATCAAAGAAACCTTTGCCAAAGCTTATTGTACTTGGTAAAGGATTTAAAAAACCAAGACCACGTTATTTACCATTCATTGAACAAAATGCTGTTGATCTCTTGGAGTTGAATTTAAAGCATAAACAGATGACCCATCTCTGGAAAATTTCAAATCTGTACGAAGAATCAACAGAAAGAATGATTTCTAAAGGACCACCTGTGCCTCCAACAATCAAGGGAAATGTAGCTCAAATATTCTCTGTGAGTATGGAAACAAGTTTCATTAAAGATGAAGCTAGAGGCAGACTAGAATGGCACATCACACAGAAAAAACTTCAGTGCAATTGGGGCTTACCGTTTCATATTCAAAGATCACTAGAAGTATTCATTCCACCTGCTCCAAAACTGATTCTATCCCAGCTAAATTCCAAGTCTGATTTTGCAATAGTTGTTGCTCCTTCTGAACTGGCATTTCTTAGTGACGAACTTAGGCAAACCCTTGAGCAAAATATTAAAAAAAGATTTATAAATCGCAAATGGGGTCTTCCCAAAGTTATTGACTTTTCATTAATGCAATTTATGGCTCCTACTCCAGATGATAAAGGCTTCATACCACCATCAAAAAATCGGAAAGAAAACAACACAATGTCTAACAGTAACAATTTAGATCAGAGTTATAAAGTGTTCTCTCAGGGTACAAACTTCCGACTCAAAGGAGGAAAATTATTTTCACAACGTGAAAGAGATGAGGTAAACATACATAAAGTAAAAGAAATGTCTGCCAATGTTAACCTCAGACCAGAGTGTAAAAATAATCTGGCTGTGAGCTTGACCAACCAGTGTCTGGAAATTAAAATGGATTGTTTGCCTAAACTGATAAAGGAATTCTACAAAAATACTTATCCTCCAATATCAAAGAAACCTTTACCAAAGTTAATTGCACCTGGCAGGGGATTTAAAAAATCAAGAATACGATATATTCCTTCTACTAAACAAGATGATATTGATCGGACAGAGATGAACTTGAAACACAGACAACTTTTATATCTCTGGGGACTTGAAACGCTGTATGAAAAGTCATTGGTAATGATGATTCCCAAAGGACCACCAATGATGATTCCCAAAGGACCACCTGTACCTCCACCAATTAAGACTAGTGAAGTTCAAATAAAGCCTGTAGGTGGGCCAACAACATATTTTTGTGAAGAAGTCAAGAAGTTTCTAGAATGTCATATTTTGCAGAAAAAACTTCAACGTACTTGGGGCTTACCATCACATTTTCAGAAGTCAGCAGAAGCATTTATCCCACTTGCTCCGAAACTGATTATAAGCCAGCTAAGTCCACAGCCTGATTTTGAAATCGTTATTGCTCCAGTTGAGTTAGCATTCATAAATGATGAGCACAAGAAGGCACTAGAAATGAATACAAAGAAAAGGACTGTAAATCATATATGGGACCTCCCCAGGCTTATTGAGTCATCTTTAAATGAATTTATGGTACCTCCTCCACTAATAAAGGATTTCATAAAACAATTTAAAATTAAGAAAAAGAAAAGAGTAAGGTCCAGAACCAAAGACATAACAAAGTATTATAAAATGGCTTATTCCCAGTGTACATCTCTTCTGAACAAAGGACAGAAAAATACTTCGGATTTTGGAAGTTTTAAGAAAAGTGTCAAAATGAAAAAGAGAGAAAGGAGGACGTCTACTGTTGACAAATTTAAACCAGAATGTAACATTAGGTTAGATACGTGTTTAATAAAACAAAATTTATCTAGTAAACTTGATTGTTTACCTGAAATGGTAACACAGTTGTACAAACAAACTTATCCTCCAAAACTCATAACACCTGGCAAAGGATTTAAGAGACCAAGATTACCATATATTCTGTTTGCTGAACAAAATAGTATTGATCGCTTGGATATGAATTTAAAGCACAAACAGATTAATAATCTTTGGGGTATTGCAACTACATTTGCCAAGTCAGTAGAAATGATTCCTGAAGCACCATCTTTACTTCCAGCAAATAAAGCAACTGGAGCTAAAATAGAGCATATCGGTATGGAATTAGCCTTCCAGTATAATGAAACAGTTGACATTGTAGAATGGCACATTACAATGAAAAGATTTCAGCATCAGTGGGGCATACCATTGCATATCCGAAGATCAGTGGACACATTCATTCCATCTCCTCCAAAACTGGTTCTATCCCATTTTAGCCAGTGTCCCGATGTTGATATTGCTGTTTCTGTAAATGAGCTAATATTGCTAAGTGAGGAATATAAGGAAGCATTGGGAATAAATACAAACAACCGGATCATAAATCACAGACAGGGTTTTCCCAATATTATTCAGAACTCTTTGAGTAGTTTTATACCTCCTGCTCCACCAGTATGCATGCAACTGTTAGAGACTGGAGAAGGAAGTACAACAGGATTGAATAGATCTGAACTGAGCAAAATTAATACAGTTTTTCCTGCTGAACAGAAGTTATTGGCAAGCACAACAAACGGTAAAGATGGTAAGGAAAGCAACAGTGTAAATAGTATGGAAGAACTTTCTGTCAGTCCAAAACTGGAATTTAAAGATAAAGTTGAAGTAGATGTGGCAAAGCAATCTATACAAATGCAATCAGTGGATAAATGCTCCTATTCAGCCACAAGTAAAAGTTTGCTGAAACTGAATACCCCTTATAAAAAACAAAACTTAAAGTGCAAATGGAGTGACGATTGTCTTGAGGTAGATTTTTCCATAGCATCACCCAGTTATAGGCCAAAATCTATGAAAATCGAGGGTTCTTCAACTTGGACATCAGATCAGAAATTGGCTGATTTGGCAGATAAACCAGTGACTATTGTGGGACTGTCTTTCGGCCCAGCAATAATAGGAGCAAACCTGCCTTCATCCCCCATGACTGTGCAAGAGGAGTTCAACATTTATCTGAAACAAAATATAGGTTCAGAAAGCCCAAGGTCAACAAGAGAAACTTCTCACAGTCGTAGACATGATGAAAGATCCTCACGAAGCTCCACGCCCCATAGTCCTGGATGTCAGCAAGATTTTTCACAAGAGGATTCTCCGTTTACAACAAATGAAGACTATGAAGGTACTGTATAGGCTGATGTTTTTGTTAGATGGTAACATTTTGTAAATAAATATAATTGCCACCAAAACCATATTTATTTTGCCTTAAAAGTTTTTATATGTAAAAATGTAATTAAAGATACTTAGTGATAAGCATAACTAATTAACCAAAATTGGTATATCTTCTATTTGCTGTGTTAATTTGGATGTATGATGTGGATAGTCTGTTTCACATTGTAAGCATAAACCATCCAACCAGTGGCCAACCTGTCAGCAGAAAAATGTCAGATGCATATCCTCTCAAAAAGACTATAGTAAATTCTAATTTAAATAAAATCATTTTATTACTAATAGTTGACAACTGGTCCCAAATTTTCACAGCCTTCTGGTACATTTCTACTGTAACTGCAGCTAGATCTTTGCTGGGAATTTCTGGGAGGCCTTTTCTGCGACGGAACCTTCAACTGCCCCAAATGAGAGTGCGTGGTAGGGACTCTGCATTGGGAATTCCAACTCTTCCAATCTCAATAGGACCCCATATAAATTTGGAGGCCATACAGTATGCCCATTAAGATGAGAACTACCAACCTCCACAATGGGGCCCCATCAGAGGCTCCAGATCAGGAATGCTGCCCGGACCCCCAAACAGCTGGATGGACAGGTAGTCATTTAAGGAGTGCTTCATTTTAAGAATAAAAATAATGCCACAATAGTTAGGCTTACTTTCTTTATAATTCTGCATTTGTTACATACGCAGAGTCTGACCAGAAGTACTGAGGAGAAGGTGTTACGCTTCAGTCAGTGATAGCACTCCCGACTGATTCAGAATGTCACATATTTAAGTGCCACATCAGGTCTTGAGCACATAATCTATGCTGACAGTTTAGCAGAGTAGAAACATAGAAAATAGGTGCAGGAGTAGTCCATTCGGCCTTCGAGCCTGCACCACCATTCAATAAGATCTTGCTAATCATTCACCTCAGTACCCCTTTCCTGCTTTCTCTCCATACCCCTTGATCCCTTTAGCCATAAGGGCTATATCTAACTCCCTCCTGAATATATCCAATGAACTGGCATCAACAACTCTGCGGTAGAGAATTCCCCAGGTTAACAACTCTCTGAGTGAAGAAGTTTCTCCTCATCTCAGTCCTAAATGGCCTACCCCTAATCCTAAGACTGTGTCCCCTGGTTCTGGACTTCCCCAACATCGGGAACATTCTTCCTGCATCTAAACTGTCCAGTCATGAATTTTATATGTTTCTATGGGATCCCCTCTCATCCTTCTAAACTCCAGTGAATACCGGCCCAGTCGATCCAGTCTCTCCTCATATGTCAGTCCTGCCATCCCGGGAATCAGTCTGGTGAACCTTCGCTGCACTCCCTCAATAGCAAGTGCGTCCTTCCTCAGATTAGGAGACCAAAACTGAACACAATATTTCAGGCGAGGCCTCACCAAGGCCCTGTACAACTGCAGTAAGACCTCCCTGCTCTTATACTCAAATCCTCTCGCTATGAAGGTCAACATGCCATTTGCCTTCTTCACCGCCTGCTGTACCTGCCAACTTTCAATGACTGATGTACCATGACACCCAGGTCTCGTTGCACCTCCCCTTTTCCTAATCTGCTGCCATTCAGATAATATTCTGCCTTCGTGCTTTTGCCACCAAAGTGGATAACCTCACATTTATCCACATTATATTGCATCTACCATGCATTTGCCCACTCACCTTACCTGTCCAATGCAGCCTGCAGCCTCTTAGCATCCTCCTTACAGCTCACACCGCCACCCAGCTTAGTGTCATCTGCAAACTTGGAGATATTACACCCAACTCCTTCATCAAAATCATTGATGCATATTGTAAATAGCTGGGTTCCCAGCACTGAGCCCTACGGCACCCCACTAGTCACTGCCTGCCATTCTGAAAAGGACCTGTTAATCCCGACTCTGCTTCCTGACTGCCAACCAGTTCTCTATCCACGTCAGTACATTACCCCCAATACCATGTGCTTTGATTTTGCACACCAATCTCTTGTGTGGGACCTTGTCAAAAGCCTTTTCAAAGTCCAAATATACCACATCCACTGGTTCTCCCTTGTCCACTCTACTAGTTACATCCTCAAAAAATTCTAAAAGATTTGTCAAGCATGATTTCCCTTTCATAAATCAATGCTGACTTGAACCGATCCGATCATGTCACTGCTTTCCAAATGCGCTGTTATTTCATCTTTAATAATGGATTCCAACATTTTCCCCACTACTGATGTCAGGCTAACCGATCTATAATTACCCGTTTTCTCTCTCCTTTTTTAAAAAGTGGTGTTACATTAGCTACCCTCCAGTCCATAGGAACTGATCCAGTGTCGATAGACTGTTGGAAAGTGATAACCAATGCATCCACTATTTCGAGGGCCACTTCCTTAAGTACTGTGGGATGCAGACGATCAGGCCCCGGGGATTTATCGGCCTTTAATCCCATCAATTTCCCCAACACAATTTCCTGCCTAATAAGGATTTCCTTCAGTTCCTCCTTCTCACTAGACCCTCGGTCCCCTAGTATTTCCGGAAGCTTATTTATGTCTTCCTTCGTGAAGACAGAACCAAAGTATTTGTTCAACTGGTCTGCCATATCTTTGTTCCCCATTATAAATTCACCTGAATCTGACTGCAAAGGACCTACGTTTGTCTTCACTAATCTTTTTCTTTTCACAAATCTATAGAAGCTTTTGCAGTCAGTTTTTATGTTCCCAGCAAGCTTCCTATAATACTCTATTTTCCCCCTCCTAATTAAACCCTTTGTCTTCCTCTGCTGGATTCTAAATTTCTCCCAGTCCTCAGGTTTGCTGTTTTTTCTGCTCAATTTATATGCCTCTTCCTTGGATTTAACACTATCCCTAATTTCCCTTGTTAGCCACAGTTGAGCCACCTTCCCCGTTTTATTTTTACTCCAGACAGGGATGTACAATTGTTGAAGTTCATCCATTTGATGTACTGAAGGAGTGCTGCACTGTTGGAGGTGCTGTCATTCAAATGAGATGTTAAACCGAGATCGGATCTTTTCTCTGAGGCTAACAAAAAGATTCTTATTTGAAGAAGAGCAGCAAATTCTCCCAGTGCCTTGAACAACATTTATTTGTTACCCATCATCTTCCATACAAGTAGACATAGGTCTTCTTGGCTTGCCTGTGATAGTATTACAGCCACCTTTCATGTATGCTCCTCGAAGATGCACAAGGATATCCTGTAATAGTTACCTGACCTTTTTTTTAACAATCCATGTGTTTCTCTCTGACCCTTTGTTTCACTCTCTTCAATTTAATAATTTCTTTATGTGACCTCTGCTGGTGTCCAGCTCGTGCCATCTGGCCTCAATTACAGTAATCAGTGCCTCCACTTCACCCTGTAAGGAATTCTTGGTTCTCGAGCCGCATTGCATATTGTATTGCAGCTCCGATTTTTCCACTAAGAATTAAAGTTCTCACACTCAACTGGCTCTTTAAAAGTGGATAAATGCAGACCGGGAGTTGTACTGGGCATGCGTGCCCATAGCGGTCATGTCAAAAACGTCCCTTTTTTTGCGCATGTGCAGAAGGGAGCTGTCATTTACTCTACATGCCTACTGTTTGCACTAACACAAGGTGTGCCACCTGAGGGCACAGCAGTGGGAGACTTGTAGGTTACCTGTACAGGTGTGCCTGGCCTAGTATAAGAAGCAGGCCACCAGGTGTGATCCTCACTCTGGAGTTAACAAATAAAGGACTAAGGACACTATAGTTCAAGTGCAGCACATTGCCTCATGGAGTCATTATTAGACCATCCAAGACACAACAATTACCGACAAGATTACAGACTTTCACGCAAAAATGACTACCCTTGGTACGTTGCAGCAGTTCGCCGATGGTGATGATTGGGACGCCTTCGTAGAGAGGCTCGAACATTTCTTCACAGCAAACGACCTGGCAGGAGACGATCCGGCCACACTGGTTGATAAGCGCAGAGCTATCCTGCTAACCAGTTGTGGGCCCACTGTCTATCGCCTCATCAGGGACTTTCTGGCACCAGCGAAGACAACAACCAAGACGTACGAGGAGCTCGTAACACTGATCCATGAGCAACTCAAGCCCAAGGAGAGCATCCTCACAGCCGGACACCGGTTCTACACCCACCAATGGCCTGAAGGCCAGGAAATCGCGAAATGCGCCGCAGACCTCAGGAGTTTGGCGGCACCGTGTGATTTCGGCGACTACCTCAACGAAGTGCTGCGGGACATTTTTGTCGTTGGAATCAGCCATGAGGGCCTTCTTCATAAGCTACTGTCGGCGGATACCACACTCGCACTGAAGAAGGCCATCTCTGTGAGCCAGGCATTCATGACCTCGACCTGCGGTTCTAGGCAAATAACTCACTCTCAGGACTCAAACCCGGCAGGTTTTGTGCACAGTGTGGACTGTAGAACGTGAACCATCTCAGCCTCCGAGTCCCTTAACTCAGAGTCCGCTGATGGGGGGCTAATCGAGTAGCTCCATGCTGGCATTGTGGAGGGAATCACAGGGCTCACCAGTGCCGCTTTAAAGACTATGTATGCAAGGGCTGCTGCACAAAGGGCCACCTCCAGTAAATGTGTAAGAAAAATATGACTCACTGTCGATGAAGAGTCTGCAAATGGCCATGAATCCAGCGCAGATTATGAAACGATAAGCAGAGAGGCAGCTCAGCCCCACGATGAGGTATATAGCATGTTTACCTGCACCACCGAGTGTTCCCCGTTGAGGATGGAAGTCGAGATAGATGGCGTTCCAGTTTTCATGGAAGTGGACACGGGGGCGAGCCAGTCAGTAATGAATCAAGAAGCCTTTGAGAGACTATGGGACAATCAAGCTGAACGACCAAGTTGGCCCCGGTTCAGGCAAAGCTGCGCACCGACACCGATGAACTTATCCCAGTCTTTTGTAGTTGAATGTAAAGGTACTCCATGATGGCGCGGTGCACAGCTTACCTCTGTGGATTGTTGCAGGTGATGGACCAACGCTACTCCGAAGAAGGTGGATGGAGAAGATCCATTGGAAGTGGGAAGACTTCACCTCTCCAGCAATCGACGTCCTCCGCGTTCGGAGGCACAGCAAGCCCTCACTTGAGGGGGGACCCGACACCAGAAAGCAGACCAGCACAGCACCCGAGGCACAGACCACTCAGCACTACTGCGTGGAAATCCAGCTGGGACGACCCGAACGCACCTTTCAGGCTCCGGTGGCAGGACTCCAGAGGAAGAAAATCGGATCCAAAGGCGACTTCCCAGCTTCAGTGGCAGAACCCGGGGAGAAGAGTGATAGGTCCTTACGATACAGTATAAATGCACACGAGGCCCATGCTTGAGAGAAGGTCAGTCTGTGACCTATCCTTTATTCCTTAGCACTCAAGTGATGAAGGTGGGTGGAGCTTCCCCTTTTGTACCTGAAGGTCCAGATTAGGAGTGTCTCCCACCTAGTGGTCATTGTTCTCACAGTGTGCAACTTAGGTCAGATTATACATGGGTTACAATGCTGGTTGAATACATGACATCACCTCCCCCACAAAGTCTTATTGGGATCACAGGTTGAGTTTCTCTGGTGGTTTACGTTCTCTTGTAGAGCACCTGAGTTGGGGCTCCGGTTGTTGGGCGCTGGCCTGAGTGTCTGCTGTTTGCGGTGCCTCAGGCCAGTCCGGACTGCCCACAGTGATTGGGCTCTCCTCCCTTTGGTTCCGGTGTTCGGTCACCTGTGGTGAAGTGAACTCTACGTCGTGTTCTTCCTCTGTTTCTTCGATGGGATTGCTGAACCTCCTTTTTGATTGATCCACGTGTTTGCGGCAGATTTTCTATCGGTATGTTTAACTACCAGAATCCTATTTCCCTCTTTGGCAATCACAGTGCCTGCGAGCCATTTGGGCCCTGCAGCATAGTTGAGGACAAAAACAGGATCATTTACATCAATACATTGCGCCCTCGCATTCCTGTCATGGTAGTCATATTGTGGCTGGCGCCTGCTCTCGACAATTTCTTTCATGGTGGGGTGTATAAGGGATAACCGGGTTTTGAGCGTCCTTTTCATAAGCAGCTCTGTGGGTGGAACCCCTGTGAGCGAGTGTTGTCGGGATCTATATGCCAACACGAGGCGTGATAAGCGTCTTTGTAGGGAACCCCCTTGGATTCTGAGCATCCCCTGTTTGATTATCTGCGCTGCTCATTCTGCCTGGCTGTTTGAGGCCGGCTTGAACGGTGCCATTCTGACGTGGTTAATTCCATTGCCTGCCATGAAGTCCTGGAATTCAGTGCTTGTGAAGCACGGGCCATTGTCGCTGACCAAGTCATCCGGTAGACCGTGGGCGGCGAACATTGCAGTAGACTTTCTACCGTGGCAGAGGATGTGCTTGAATTTAAAATGTCACACTCGATCCATTTGGAGTAGGCGTCTACGACAACCAAAAACATTTTTCCCATGAAAGGACCTGCGTAGTCCACATGGATGCGTGACCATGGCTTGGCAGGCCATGGCCAGGGGCTAAGGGGAGCTTCCCTGGGCGCATTGCCCAGCTGAGCACACATATTGCACCTGCGAACACAAAGTTCCAGATCTGCGTCTATCCCTGGCCACCAAACGTGTGACCTGGCAATTGCCTTCATCATGACAATGCCCGGGTGCTCATTGTGGAGTTCTCTGATGAACACCTCTCTGCCCATCTGGGGCATGACTACTCGGTTTCCCCACAGTAGGCAATCGGCTTGAATCAAGAGTTCATCCCTGCGCCTGTGAAATGGTTTAAATTCCTCAGGGCATGCCCTGTATGTGGCTGCCCAGTCCCCATTCAGGAAACATTTCTTGACTAGAGACAATAGCGAGGCTCTATTTGTCCAGACTTTAATCTGACGGGCTGTCATGGGTGAGCCTTCGCTTCCAAAAGCTTCAACAGCCATGACCATCTCAGCAGCATGCTCGGTAGCCCCCTCAGTGGTGGCTAGTGGGAGCCTGCTGAGTGCATCGGCGTAGTTTTCGGTGCCCGGTCTGTGCCGAATTGCATAGTCATAGGCTGCTAACGTGAGTGCCCACCTCTGTATGCGGGCCGATGCGTTTGCATTTATGGCCTTGTTGTCGGCCAAAATGGACGTTAGGGGCTTGTGATCTGTCTCCAGCTCAAATTTCCTGCCAAACAGGTACTGGTGCGTTTTCTTTACCGCATATACACATGCACCCGACACCATAGGACGACGCATCACACGTTAACACAAGTTTCTTACATGGGTCGTATAGTGTTAACAGAGTGTTGGAACATAATAAATTACGTGCTCTATTAAAAGCCCTTTCCTGGCTGTCCCCCCAGATCCATTCGCGACCTTTGCGTAGGAGCACGTGTAGCGGCTCTAGCAGCGTGCTCAATTTGGGAAGTTTCCAAAATAGTTCAGGAGTCGCAGAAACGAACGCAGCTCCGTCGTGTTACGGGGTGTGCGTGCTCTCTGAATCGCTTCCGTCTTGGACGCAGTAGGGCTGATCCTGTCCACTGCTACCCTCATCCCCAGGAATTGTACCTCTGGAGCTAGGAAGACGCACTTTGCCTTTTTCAGTTGCAGCCCTACCCGGTCCAGTCTGCGTAGCACCTCCTCCAGGTTGTGGAGGTGTTCTTCAGTATCGTAACCCGTGATGAGGATGTCATCCTGAAAAACCACCGTCCCTGGAATCGACTTGAGGAGGCTTTCCACCTTTTGTTGGAAGATCGCGGCGACCGAGCGAATCCCGAACGGACATCTGTTGTACTCAAACAACCCCTTGTGTGTTGTGATGGTGGTCAGCTTCTTTGACTCACTCACCAGCTCCTGCGTCATGTAAGCTGAGGTCAGGTCCAATTTTGAAAAAAGTTTGCCACCGGATAGCGTCGCAAAGAGGTCCTCCGCTCTCGGTAGCGGGTACTGGTCTTGGAGTGACACCCGATTGATGGTGGCCTTGTAATCACCACATATCCTGACCGACCCATCCGCCTTGAGCACCGGCACGATCGGGCTCGCCCAGTCACTGAATTCGACTGGCGAGATGATGCCTTCCCTCAGCAGGTTGTCCAATTCGCCTTCTATCTTTTCCCGCATCACGTACGGCACCGCTCTGGCCTTGTGGTGTACTGGCCTGGCGTCGTGGTTTATGTGAATCACTACCTTGGCACCCATGAAAGTGCCTATGCCATGTTGAAATAATGAGTCAAATTTGTCCAGGATCTGTGAGCATGATACTCGCTCCACAGAGGAAATTGCATTGACATCGCCCCATTTCCAGTTCATGACAGCAAGCCAACTCCTTCCCAGTAGTGCAGGTCCGTCCCCCGGGACAACCCAGAGTAGCAACCTGTTCTCCGAATCTTTGTGGGTCATGACTACTGTGGCGCTGCCTAGCACCGGAATGATCTGCTTTGTGTAAGTCCGTAGCTGTGCGCCAATCGGCAATAATTTTGGCCTCCTGGCCTTGGACACCCACAACTTTTCGAACTGTTTGATACCCATGAGGGACTGGCTGGCGCCTGTGTCTAGCTCCATTGATACTGGGATGCCATTGAGGAGCACTTTCATCATTATCGGTGGCGTCCTGGTGTATGAACTGTATACGTGCTCCACATGAACTCGCTGAACTTCAGCTTCCAGCGATTTCTCCCAGCGTTCATTTCTGCAATTTCTGGTATTTTGCTCATCTCTGCAAACTCCGGCTGAGTGTGTGCCTCCACGCCTCCAACATGAGCTGCTGTTGGAAACAAAAAGTCCCTTGCCAGTCAATCGTCCCTGTCTGCCCCTGTGACTGTACTTGAATGCGCCATTAATAGGTGTTGATGGCCCCATTACTGGCCACATTGTCTCTTGCAATGGTGTGAATCGCCGTTCAACTTGCCATTGTCTCTGTCGAATTCCCTCTCTGGGTACGACTCCATGTTGGGGCATGCACGATTGCCCTTGTCTGCCTGGAGAACTGTGTGCTGCTTTAACAATGTTGAATCTCTGTCCCAACCATTCCTTAACACAGTATCTCTCGTCTGTTCTGCTAGTGGCCATGCTCGCCTAGTTTAAATCCCAGTTGCTCATCGCCATTGATAGGTCCTTACTATACAGTATAAATGCACACGAGGCCCATGCTTGAGAGAAGGTCAGTCTGTGACCTATCCTTTATTCCTTAGCACTCAAGTGATGAAGGTGGGTGGAGCTTCCCCTTTTGTAGCTGATGGTCCAGGTTCGGAGTGTCTCCCACCTAGTGGTCATTGTTCTCACAGTGTACAACTTAGGTCAGATTATACATGGGTTACAATGCTGGTTGAATACATGACAAAAAGGATCACCGCAGTCGACATTGTGGATCGAGGAAAGATGGCGCCCAAACAACGAGGTGATGCGCTGAAGAAAAAGATGGCCGCGGCCAGACCACGATGTGCAGCGCTGATGGAGCAATACGTGGCACCAAATGGAGAAGAGGATTGGGGTAAAGAAAGCAAGGCTCTCTTAATGGAGGCCTGCAACCCACTACAATTAAAGGGACAGTTCCACACACTGAAGCCAAGTAATAGCAACTGTAAGTTAGAGACAAAATGTGTAACTGATGATCAGAGTTGTGTACATGCAATAAGCAAAGGAAAGTTGCGCGATCATGTAAAATGTGTAATTGATGATCAGAATTGTGTACATGCAACCAGCGAGGAAAAGTTGCACGATCGCGATCGGAGCTACAGAGTATCCACCATAAGTAATGAAAAGTTGTGCGATGTAGGATTTCAACTGTACGCAGCCAATGCAATGGGCAGACACCCATCGGGAGCACACAGGTCCAGCGAGCTACCCAATGCTGTAGTCTTTGTCTCTGGGACCAGAGTTATGCACCATGGAGTGTGGCCACAAGCAGCCAATGCACACGAGCTGCAGAGCAAGTGATCTCAGGAGGGAAACGGCACCGGTATGGATACCCTGCCCCTGGTCAGCTCCACCTTTCAGGCACCCGATGGCACCAACCGCCACGAGCCCGGAAGAGCAAACTGTGCTAAGGCACAGCCCCCAGACCCTATCGCCACCAAGGCCATACCTGGAAACGAAGTGTCACTCGCTACAGTCCTCCCAAAGGGAACCGAGACCAGCCAGGATCCCAAACCAAACAACGCCCAGGCTAGCGAGTCAGCTGTTCCCTGTGCACTGCTAGACGACAGCCCCTCAAGGAGCAGCAGTGATCCAGGGCGCAAGAAGGGACAGCGAGGTCACAGGCATCTGTGAACCTGCCTGATGCTAGGAACTACGGCAACAGCCCCAAGAGCAGGCAACTTGAGCCAACTGGGTTCCCACTGCCAGCACTGGGCACCGCGCCGCCACCAGACTGCCTGGACTCCATCCAGCAGTTCTGAACTAGTTTGTCCTTACACACCGGTCGGTCACCGACCCTCAGTACGCACCGATAATGTAACTCACCAGTCTTAACGTACTGGTCTCACAACTGAACCACAAATGAATGCAAATGGTTTTCCTGAGCTTGAATGTATATGAACGCACTGAGCCTCCGGCATAACCTATATGTGGGAGGGGGAGAATGGAGTGGTCAGGGACACACACAGACAGCAACCACCAGCATTCTACCGCACCAACCACTCACCCAAGATTGAAATGACCCGCCAAGGGTCAACCAGATAGAGTTAAGCCCAGAGCACAGTCAATGCAGAGGCGATTTGCACTAAAGGTTTGGGGGAGAGTGATGTCGTGTATCCTACATGGCTACTGTTTGTACTATCACAAGGTGTACCACCTGAGGGCACAGCAGTGGGAGACTTGTAGGTTACCTGTACAGGTGTGCCTGACCGAGTATAAAAGGCAGGCCACCAGGTGTGATCCTCACTCTGGAGTTAACAAATAAAGGACTAAGGTCACTACAGTTCAAGTGCAACACATTGCCTCGTGAAGTCATTATTAGAGCATCCAAGGACACACGGGGGGCATCGTTTTTTTGACGCAGACAATCGGCTACACACCCCCAAAGCTAAAGGATAGGCTGCGTGGCGCCAATTTAAAAAAATAGAACAGGTAAACTTGCTCGTTATTTTTTTGGCGTAGCCGGGGCCAAAAAAAATGAGTGTAACTCTTACAATACACAAAAAAAATGGCATTGGGGAAAATTGAGCCCATAGTCTCCAGTATTATTACCTTTTTAGTACAACAGTTCTATGTTCCAGGGCTAGTTTTCACATTCTAAGGTATTAACTCTATTCTTTATCAGTACACTAACTCAATGGGGATGAAATTGGCTTCCTTTGCCTCCCGTTAGCACCTCCGGGGAGGGATAACATGGTACTACCGGCTCTGCGACCAGGCACGGCGAGAGTACTGATGCCCGCGAACTTGCCTTGCATTTAGCGATGGTGGTAAACCCTAATGCCACGATCCCCTGTGCTCTGGAGATCGTGACGTCATCCGGTGCACAGTGCTCTGGTACCGCGCCAGATGCATAATTCGGTTCCGCCTCCTGCAGCATCGTTGGATGTCAACACCAGCAGCTGCAGGAGGCGTTGTATGGTAGGCCGGCCGCTGGGGAGCAGCATTTAAAGGGAGCGCCAGTGAGGTACATGAAAAATCTTGCAGAACCCTCTGTGCATTTTATTTCCCTTTTCTTCGACCGCGATTGCTCAGCCCTGCACTCTGTTCGAGTGCTTGTGGCTGATCGTCGTGGATGGCGGCTGCTGTCGGTGAGCAGGGGTGTTGATTTATTGTCGAGCCTCCAGCAATGGTCCTTCCCTTTAAGGGAGGGAAGGAACCTCGGATCCCGGCAGCGCTGCACTGGACATTGTGCAACGCTCTGCCGCTACCACCCCTCTTGCCTGGTTTAGCGCTCCAAGGGAAGTGGTAGCGCTTGATTTAGCGCTCCACTTCCTTCCCGGAGCATTAAACCCAAAGTTCGCATCGGCTTCACTTGCACAGCGCCCGGCGATATTTTTGAACTCCTGTGAAAGTTATCGCCCCGAACGGGGCGCTGCACAATCTAAACTATCGACTTGATGTTTCATTAGTACATCAATTCTATATATTTTTTTTCAGTTTCTAAAGCATCCGCTCTAAATTTCTTTCTTATCCTGTAGGGTACTTTCACGATAAGAATACCCCCAGTATGAACCAATAATGTATTTTTGAGCATTACAGATAAGAAAGCTCTCAGATAAAATCCCTGGGAACATCTCAGTTTTACGTCTAATCCAAAAGACGGTTTAGTAATTACTTGTACCATATCATGCAGCACAAGTGTCGAAACCTTTCTTTGAACAATTTCATGTAATGTAGAATAGAATTCTAACAGCATTAATAATATTAATGAAAACTGTGGCATTTTTAGGAAAAAAGCTGTTAGTTTATTTTATCTAAGTCAAGCATACTGTGCATTATTTTGAATTGTACAGAATTTGGTAACATATACTAATTGCATGACAAAAACTTAATGATATATTTTTCTATTTTTTAGTCTATTACCAATCTGAGAGTCCATTATTATCACATCCAGTACACTAGGACAAATTAAACAAGAGAAGGTACTATGAGTAATGTATGTTAAGTATTCAGCTTTAACAACCATTTATTACTTGCCACACTGAAAAACTAATAACATGAAAAAATTGTTTTCTTGAATTGCAGTTTCATCATCAGGATTTCTTAAAACTTACAGCCACAAGACATGACATCGATGAAGCAAATGAATCATTGTTGCCTGCTGATCTGATTCAGTTACATCACATGTAGCATTTCACTTGCTTAAATAAACATCATTATGGCAAAGTGAATAATACATGGATAGTCTTTTAGTTAAATGCAAACATAATTTGGAAAGAGGTTATGAGTAGGAATCTTGGAGGCCTACATACTAACAAATTTCACATGGTGTTGATCACAAGTTGAGACACTAAATAGGATAAATGCAATCAGAAAGTCGGCCTTCACTCATTTAATATATGACACGGATTTCCAGCTGTGGATTCAACCGGTGTATTTTAATACGTTAAGGAGAACCCAAGAGGTAATTTAAACTTGTGTATAATTTCCTGATATTCCTGCCTGCATATCACCGATTCATATTCATATTACAAAGTTTCCAGGCTTGCCAGATGCACAGCTGAATATTGGCCCGGAATTTGCAGCCAGCAGCAAAGCGAAGACACTCCACACAGGGATCTCGCAATCCGTGTCGAGAGCTTTGAGTTTTCTGACCTTGAATTCAATTCAACGGAAGTTAATAGGGATTCCATTTTGTGAATTGTTGTGACATCAACAGGCTGTCTAAGCAGCTAATCAAAAGGCAGAATTCTCACAGACAGCAAACAAGGAAGTGGGTAAGCCCTTAATATTCTAAAGGGGAGAAATTCCCCAGCGCCTCGATTGGGGGCAGTAACCGACTCGGGGCTGGACTACCTTCACCCGGCGCAGAAGTTCTGCTCCGACCGCAAAATTGCAGTTACCACCCATCACAGGAAGGACGCGCTCCACTTCCTGTAGGGCCGGGTTCCAGGGCGCTACTGGGGCGAGTTGGTCAGCTCTACACAGCTGCTCCCCAGTGGCGGGCGGTGCAAAATGGGCAATTTCGACCCCCAACTTTTTTAAGTAGTTAGAGGGAGCAAAACAAAGGTTGGAGCTCTCACATGGGGAAAAAGCAAACCGAAAATAAAGATGCACAAACTTAAAAATGTTTTTAAAACATTTCTTAAAATGAACAAATCTCACACTGCACAAAATTGAAATTATTTTTCCAGGCTCTTAACTTTTGTTTAGCAGTCAATAAGCTGTTAAAGCCCCAATTATATCTAATCTCTTTGGATGGAACTTTTAATTTAACAGTGTACTTACTGCGGTAGAGCCGAAGTTTCCGTCTGTTTCAGTGATTTATGCGATTTCACTGATTTCTGTGGGGGTCAAGTGGAGGTGGGGCACGGCACAGCCAGTTGTGGAGCTGTCATTGACAGACCCCAGCTTCGGGTTTCTGCATGTGCACCACATCCAAAAGTTGTGGTCAGTTTCAAATTCAGGGCCAAAGTATATAAAGAGCCATACTTGGACATTGTTAGAAGCAATTAAAAAACATTTTTTTTAATGACATCATTTAAATGACACAGCCATTTTTTTCTGCAACTAATCAGTCTCCCGTGGTGTTGCACATGGGGAGTCGAGACCACTTCAGACTAAGCAGAGTTAGCGGATGGGAAGATATTGAAGGCAGATGAGGAGAATAGAGGCAGTTGGAAGGTGACTAAGGAGAGACAGAGGTGAGGGAGGAGAGTGAGCGGGGAGGAAAAAAGCAAGTCAGGTAAAGGGGAGTGAAGAGGGGGGGAAGAATGAGAGGAGAGCATAGAAGGTGAGGTGAGCAGTAGGGAGATGGAGAGAGGAGTGGAGACAAAAGAGGAGGGAGTGAAGAAAAAGTTGGATGGGGTTGAGGAGAGAGTGAGGAAATGATGGTGAAGACAGGGAAGGGAAAAGGAGAAGAGTGGGTCAGGAGACAAGGAAAGGAAGGGTTTGACGAGGGGAGCGAAGAAGAGAAAGGAGGGGAAAGAGGGTAAGGGGAGAGGAGAATAGACACAGGATGGTAGGGGATGGGGAGGGTAAAGAGAAGGAAAGGAAGGTAGAGTGACGACAGTGCAGCTAGCTGCTACAGAGTTATGCAAAGTGAAGAAATGTGAAAGAAAGGAGAAGAATTAGGTAGAGGATAGGGTAAGGGGGTGGGGATGAGTTGGGAGAGGAAAGGGGAGAGGGAGGGGTAAGGATGTAAGGTGAGGAGAGAGTGGAAGGGGCAAGTGGAAGTTTAATTCAGTTTTGTTGTAGGAGGTAGGCACCTTTAGAATATACCAGAACACTAGGCATTAGGCACCTGCTAGATATATCTAACCGCATATAAGTTTAAAGTGGCCACACATAAAATGGCTGCCCAGGCATGATGGGAAATTAGGTAGTCAAGCTGTGAACTGTTGAATGTTCAATGACCGAGCAATAACCCTGTGAGGCCCACTATAGGAATGCCTTGGATGCAGGATAAGAATAATGAGGAGAGAACCCATCTCCCGTAAACAAGGTCATAAACCAATTAATTCCCCAGGAAGAAAGAGATAAGAAGAGAACCCATCTCCTGTAAACAAGGTTATAAACCAATTATTTCTCCAAGAAGAAAGAAATAGGGAGAGAACCTATCTCCTGTAGCAAAGTCATCAATCAGCCCGAGCTGACAATAACTGAACATATGGTTCCTGAGGCACCAGGGGAATTCTATTGGGTTAAAAGAACCTATATGTAATCTATAATCATTGTGATTGGCTTGTGTCCAGCCGTGATGGGCTGTGTAACTGTAGTAAAATGTTTGTAACTGTTGTGAAACATATAAAAGTGCATGTAACCCTTTGTTCTGTGGAGAGAAGCCTGGACTCAGTCTTGTGATTTCCTCCCCGCTAGCGTTAATAAAGGCCGCGACGGCGTTAGAACCGACTCTGAGTGTTGAGTGATTCTTCTGAGAAAACACTAACGCTAACAGTTCCATGGAGCTTAACTTTCATTAACGGTGCATCGGTGGTGTAGTTTATGCGGCATGAAGAATAGGAGCATAGGAGGCCAAGATGGCCCCTTTTTTAAGAGCCAACGGGGTGGAAAGAAGTTCCTGCTCAGTCAGGGGGGAGTGGCCGACAATTGGGACATTGCCCTCGTCACTTTTTCAGGCGGAGAAGGTGACCGCCCTGCCCGTGTTCCTGTCGGCAACCCCTAACCACCCGCCGGTGACCCCTTATCACTCTGAGGGAAATTGCCCTACGGGAGCAGAGCAGGCACTAGTCGGTGCCCCCAACAGATTTCCCCATCTGGAAGTTGCTGGGCAGCGCGTACACGCTTAAAGGGGAGGGCATTCTGCCGCGGCCGGCATTTAATTTTAATTGTCGGCCGACTCTGAAGTCGGCCTGATAATAGCGACCACAGGTTCGGCCAGGCCGCCAACATGCAGCCCGTCACTCACTCTTGGGTGCCAGACCGCTGGCCTTGCCAAAGCCCTCCCTGGTGGCCCAGTGGTGCCACTAAAGTGGCTGCAGAGCTTGCAGTGCCCCACCCCCCCGCCCTTTAACTGATGACACTGCTCGCCTTCCACCCCGCTCCCAACCTACTTCCAGCCCCGCTGCTGCCCGAAACACTGCCCCAACACAAAAAGAGGGCAAAATCACTCTTAATCACTGCCCCATCAAATGCAGAGGTAAATCATCAATTAAATCGGAATGTACACCCCATTTGGGGCAGAGGGTAATTTTGGCTCTAGATTTTTTCCGTGAGGAATATCAGCAACAAAGTTCTGCTTCAGAAAAGCAGGCGCAGTGATCACAGAGTTCTGCTATAGTAGGGGCTTGTAGCAAAAGATTTCTGCCTTTGCCAAGAAGGTTGGTCATTGTATGACTTTTGTTTGAAAGGAGTTTTATTAATTCTTTTTGGTATGTATTGATGCTTGGGGTCACTAGACACCGGGGGGGGGGGGGGGCGGTGGCGGGCACCACTGTCGGATGTCCTCGGGCTGTACACGTGTGTGCGGGTCCTGGTATATAAGTGAGCACCATGTCATGTGGGCACTTCGGGCATGAATAAAGTTGAACCAGGTTTGCACCTGAATGAGTTTACAGTAACAAGTCTTGCGAGTCATTATATACATTACATTTGGTGACGAGCTAACTTAAGAACCTTCGCATGCACAATGGGCACCATTGGAATTCTGGAGAGATTCGCGGATGGCAAAGATTGGGCGGATTTTATTGACCGCCTGGATCAGTATTTCGTGGCCAACAAAATGGAGGAAGCTGGTGATGCAGTTAGGCGCAGGGCGGCTCACCGTTTGTGGTCCAAAAATTTATGGCCTCATAAAGAATCTTCTCTCACCTGCACGTCCAACGGACAAAGAGTATGGGGATATGTGCACTTTGGTGCGTGAACATCTCAAGCCAAAAGAGGATCATCTCAGACTATCGCTTCTACACACACGTTCGTGCTGAGGGCCAGGATGTGTCGGGATTCATCGCCGACCTAACACGTCTGGTTGAGCCGTGTAAGTTTGAAAACGCGTTGGAAGACATGCTGCGAGATTTTTTTCATGCTAGGCATCAACCATGATATGATCTTTCAGAAATTATTGGCTGCAGATACGCTGGATTTGAGCAAGGCCATCGCGACTGCCCAGACATGCATGGTGACTGATGATAATTTAAGGCAGATATCATCGAAGAGTCAGAGTTCCACGGCAAGTACTGTAAACAAGATTGTGTCGTCATCTGGCAGAGCTGCTTATGGCAGGGCCTACTCGACTGCTTATGTGAAACCTGTAGCTGCTCAAAGTCTGCCAACTGGTACGAATCCGATTTCACCCTGTTGGCATTGTGGGGTCTATCATCGGCCTCATCAGTGTTGGTTTAAACAGTACACCTGTAAAGACTGTTCAAAAGTGGGACATCTTCAGCAAATGTGCCCACAACTGAGCAAGCGTATTGCTGCTCATCACATTGATGATGATGAGCAGTCTAGTGCTGGCCCGGATATGCAACCCAAGATACCCGAAGAGGAAGTGTATTCGTTTCTGACAAAGAGCCAACCGATAATGGTCAATGTGAAGCTGAATGGTGTGCCTGTATCAATGGAGCTGGACACGGTTGTGAGTCAGTTGATAATGAGCCAAAGGACATTCGACAAGCTGTAGGACACTGAGGCTGTGAAGCCTAAGCTGAGTCCAGTCAATGCCAAGTTGTGTACTTACACTAAGGAGCTCATACCGGTGATTGGCAGTGCAGTAATCAAGGTGTCATATGATGGCATGGTTCACGATTTACCATCGTCCCGGGCAATGGTCCACCGCTGTTCGGCAGGAATTGGCTCGAGAAAATCAAGTCAAACTGGAATGATATCAAAGCATTGTCCTCGGTGGATGACACTTCATGTGCTCAAATGCTGAAGAAGTTTCTTTCTTTGTTTGAACCAGGCATTGGCAATTTTACTGGAGCCAAGGTGCAGATTCACCTGGATTCTGAGGCAAGACCTGTCTTACATAAAGCTCGGTCTGTTCTGTACATGATGAGGGAGAAGGTCGAAATTGAGCTTGACAGACTCCAACGTGAAGGGGTCATATCACTGGTCGAATTTAACGAATGAGCCAGTCCTATCGTTCCAGTGTTAAAGAATGATGGCACTGTCAGGATCTGTGGAGACTACAAGGTTACGATTAACCGATTTTTGAAACAGGATCAGTATCTGCTACCGAAGGCTGATGATGTGTTCACCATGCTAGCTGGTGGAAAGTCGTTCACTGAACTGGATCTGACGTCGGCCTATATGACACAGGAGCTTGTTGACACTTCAAAAAAACTCACCTGCATCAACACCCATAAAGGACTGTTTGTCTACAACAGGTGTCTTTTTGGAATCCGTTCAGCTGCAGCCATATTTCAGAGGAACATGGAGAGTCGACTGAAGTCCGTTCCTAGAACCATTGTGTTTCAAGATGACATTCTGGTCACAGGTCGTGACACTGCTGAACATCTGAACAATCTTGAAGAAGTCCTACATTGTCTGGACAAAGTGGGACTCAGTCTGAAACGTTCGAAGTGTGTCTTCATGGTACCGGAAGTTGAATTCCTAGGGAGGAAAATTGCTGCTGATGGCATCAGGCCGACTGATTTGAAAACCAAGGCTATCAAAAATGCACCCAGACCTCAAAATGTGACTGAGCTGCGTTAATTCCTTGGGCTACTCAACTACTTTAGTCATTTCTTACCCAGATTGAGCACTTTATTAGAGCCACTGCACATGCTGCTCAGAAAAAGCGACAACTGGGTCTGGGGTTTATCTCAAGATAGAGCTTTTGAGAAAGCCAAGAATCTGCTCTGTTCGAACAAGCTGCTTGTTCACTATGATCCGTGTAAGCGTCTTGTTGTGGCCTGTGATGCTTCATCATATGGGGTTGGCTGTGTGCTCCAACAAGCAAATGAGTCGGGTAAGCTGCAACCTGTTGCGTATGCTTCAAAAAGTTTGACAAAGGCGGAAAGAGTTTACAGCATGGTAGAAAAAGAAGCTTTGGCCTGTGTGTATGGGGTCAAAAAAATGCATTAGTACCTGTTTGGTCTTCGTTTTGAACTCGAAACGCCTCACAAGCCAGTCATTTCATAGTTTTCAGAAAACAAAGGTATCAATACCAATGCATTGTCCCGTATCCAGAGGTGGGCGTTGATATTGTCTACCTATGATTACGTTATTTATCATAGACCTGGCATAGAATTGAGCCGATGCACTGAGTCGTCTGCTGTTGCCCACCCCTGAAGTGGAGACGCCTCAACCTGCAGATCTACTGTTAGTAATGGATGCTTTTGAGAGTGAAGGAACTCCTGTCACTGCTCAACAAGTGAGGATCTGGACCAGCCATGACCCTATTTTATTGGTTGTGAAACGTGTGTCCTCAGGGGTGATTGGTCTGCAATACCTATGGAAATGTGTGATGAGACCAAACCTTACAACCGTCGCAAAGGTGAACTATTCAGTCAGATTGTCTACTGTGGAACAATCGTTATGCCTAACAAAGGCAGAGAAAAATTTGTACGTGACCTACATAGCACTCATCCTGGTATCGTCATGATGAAAGCCATTGCCAGGGCTCATGTTTTGTGGCCTGGAATTGACACTGATCTGGAATCATGTGTGCATCAGTGCAATACTTGCATGGAGCTAAGTAAAGTACCAGCAGAATCTCCACTGAGTCTTTGGTCATGGCCATCTAAACCATGGTCGAGAATACACATCGATTTTGCGGGCCCTTTCCTGGGAAAGATGTTTTTTGTTGTGGTGGATGCATATTCAAAGTGGATAGAGTGTGTTATTATGTCATCCTGCACGTCTACAGCTACCATTGAGAGTCTTCGTATCATGTTTGCTACTCGTGGTTTGCCTGACATTGTTGTGAACGATAATGGATCTTGCTTCACAAGTCTTGAGTTTCAAGAATTCATGAAACTCAATGGTATCAGACATGTAAGGTCTGCTCCATTCAAACCTGCATCTAATGGTTAAGCAGAGCGTGCAGTTCAAACGATCAAGCAAAGCATGAAACATGTGACTCAGGGTTCACTGCAGACTTGTTTGTCATGTATATTGCTTAGTTACAGGACAAGACCTCACACGCTTACCGGGGTCTCCCCTGCTGAACTACTGATGAAGAGAAGTCTCAAGACCAAGTTTTCTCTTGTCCATCCTGATTTGAATGATCATGTTGAAAACAGACGTCAAAATCAGCAATGGTATCATGATCGTGCTGCTGTGTCTGGTGACATCTCTGTCAACGATCCAGTTTATGTGCTGAATTATGGTCAAGGTCCAAAGTAGATCGTCGGTACTGTTACGGCCAAGGAGGGTAGCAGAGTGTTTAGTGTCGTGCTCAAGAATGGGCAAAAATGCAGGGAACATGTTGATCAGATAAAACTGCAGCACACAGATGAACTGGAACCGGTTGAGGAAGATGCAGTCAGTGACCAACCAACCGATATTCATTCATCAGAAGACTCTGCTGTCATTACTGAATCTGGACGTTCAGTCTCTGATAGGGTCATTACCACTCCCATCAGATCAGTTACTCAGCCTCCAGTCATAACTGACTCAGAACACTCGTCCAGAACTGGAGTTCAACTGAGACGATCAACTCATGAGCGAAAAGCCCCAGACCGTCTTAATTTGTAAAGAGACTGATTCTAAGGTCTTGAAGGGGGATGTTGTTATGTATTGATGCTTGGGGACACTAGACACCAGGGGGCGCCACTGTCGGAGGTCGTTGTGCTGTATGCGCGTGTGTGTGGGCCCTGGTATAGAAGAGCGAGCACCATGTCACGTGGGCACCTTGGGCGCAAATAAAGTTGAACCAGGTTTGCACCTGAGTGAGTTTACAGTAACAAGTCTTGCGAGTCATTATATACATTACACTTTTGGTCTGCTTTTTTTCAGTCAGTCTCCGTTGAGCAGGTTTTGCTGGTTTTCTTAGAGCATGGCTTCATTTGGAGTTTCAGTTTGTGCAGTTTGATGATTCTTTTTCCATTTTCAGGCTGAGTTGTACATTATCCTTATGACTTTTTCTAAAGCTGATTCTTCCACCTGCATGGTTCTCAAGATAGGTTTCTATATTTTTGTTTCAGGTGATATATGACGTAATGTTAAGTACATAGCACCACATATGGGTGCAAATACTGTTGGAATGTTGAAACAACTCATCAATTTTAATATATAATTGATGACAACGATGTTCCCCTTGGGTAACTCCCTCGATTTATCCTTGTTGGATCAAGAAAAGGCGATCTAATGGAGGGATGTCTAGCAGAATTAGAGATGCTCTGCACACGTACACAAAATCTTTCTCCTTTTTGTAAAAGAGCAGGGGGTGAAACTCAGTCACGCCTCTGTTGCGGCATTGTCCCGGGCGCTGGAAAATGGTTTGCGTCTGCCAGCACAAAATTCATTAGCTGGGCCCAGGGTTTGGAACACAGCGCTACGGGAGGCGTTTCACACCTCTTTTAGGGTGTTAGGCCGGCTGAGCCACTGAAAATCCTGAGTTAAACAGCCGTCCTGGGAGCACCCTACAGAGGCTTCCGTAGAGAAAAGAAAACCTGAAAAAAAAACACCAAAAACATTCCGAATTCATTACTGATGGGACCCCAACATAAATCGCAAAATTAAAAACTCACTCTTACCTGAAGTAGACATTTCTTCAGTCACTTCAGCCGGTACAGCTTGGAACAGCGGCTTTCATTGGTGTTCCCACTAGGACGTGCTATGGGGTGCTATGGAGCGGGCACGATCCAAATTTCAAGCTGGTGTCGTAACCAGAGATGCTGCACACCGGCTCGCCTCTCCCAGGCAGTACTGCTCCGCAGCCCCGCAAACCTGGCACCCGAATGTACCGGCGGTGCACTGGAAGCTGCCCGCCCGGGTGCAAGTGCATTCCGTCAGCAAAAGACCAAAAATCCAGCCTCAGCTGTTTCATTGAATACAACTAAGGGAACACGAGACCCAATGTCCCCCAAGATGTAGTCTCCTGGGTAAGGCAAAAAAATCATAGGCCAGTGAAAATATATTCTGGGATATTTCTCTTCGATCTCTCCACCGCCCCCCGCCGCCAAAGAGGTAGTGGAAAGCAACTTCCAGGAGATAACAATGACCACGATAGACAAAGAGGAGGTACTAAAAAGATTTTCAGTCCTCAAAGTAGAAAAGTCACCAGATCTGGATGGGATGCATCCTAGTTTACTGAGGGAAGTAAGAGTGGAAATTGCAGAGACTCCGACCGCAATCTTCAAATCCTCCTTGGATATGGGGTGGTGCCAGAAAACTGAAGAATTGTATCTGTTACACCCCTGTTTTAAAAAATGGAATTGGGATTAACCCAGCAACTATAGATCAGTCAGCCCAACGTTGGTGGTGGGGAAAATTTTAGTGACAATAATCCGGGACCAAATTAATTGGCATTTGGAAAAGTATCGACGAATAAATGAAAGTCAGCATGGATTTATTAAAGGCAAATCGTGTTTGACTAACTTGATCGAGTTCTTTGATGAAGTAACAGAGAGGGTTGATAAGTGCAGTGCGGTTGATGTGTATATGGACTTTCAAAAGGTATACATAATGGACTTGCTAGCAAAATTAAAGACCATGTCTGTGACTTCGGCAGTGCTCTGGGGGCAGGTCGACCGGGAAATTGACAACGTTTGACAGCAGTTCGGGACCCTGTGCCTGTCCCACATGTCGGGTCTGCCTGCGCTGATGCACTTGAGACACTTGACGCTGAGTAGCGCCCTTTGGCAAGGTGCTTGAGACAATTATTGGCATATTAACAGTGGTACTTTACTCACCTTTTGACGTTAACAGCTCGCACACAGATTTCACGTTGCTCCTGGACCCCGTTTGTTCATCTGAGGCAGAGGTTGAGTGGCCATTGAAGCACATGATTGGTGACAGCATTAAAACTTGTATAAAACCTCACAATTTACACCTGTACACTTTCCAAACCCAGAGACGCTTTGGTTTCTCCCTTTGGAAGACAGATTGTACTTAATGCAGGTTGTAAGTCTTTGTAGCAAACTCTATCCAGTGTCACCTCATTGGAACAACCTCTGTCACCATTGACGGATCGCTTCTGTCATCCCACCTTCAACTGGTATCTACTCCATCAGGATAGAAACTGTAAGTGCGAAAAACCTTAATTAGGGGTAAAGTAATTCGGTGTAATTAAAATACAAAGTAAGAAAGGCAGAGAAAGGTTTAAAATGCATTCATGGTAGAATAGCTGAATTAGACAGAAACACGAAGGTCAGAGAAATTCTCTTAGGAAATAAGAACACCCACAAGCCACGATGTTCCAGCCACATGAGATAACAGGGACAACGCCTCTTTTCAGCAGAGGGTAGCCATATGTCTGCCAAGGACATGAGTCTGAAAATTAGCCTGGGAAGATGTTTCCAGAACTGTAACACATAATCTGTAGGGGGCTTTTCCCTAGCAACAGTCGCCAGAACTGAATGTACTAATAGAATCATTAGAAATTACTGTAACCAATAAAATTTATGTAACTTTACCACCCAATGAAATTGCTGTAATCTGTATTAACCAATGGAACACTACCCTGCGTAGTTCCACCATTTTGACTGTATCTGAACTGTATAAGAATGTAACTGCGTAGCTTGTCCCATGAGAGAGGTGTTGAGAGCACTCAGTAACGGTACTGATGAGGCCGGATCTCCCTTGATTAATCAGGTTTTAATAAACAATTCTTTTCTCTATAAAAGACCTTTCCTGTGAATGTTATATTTTTAATACTCCACAACAGAAACCAATTCCACCCTGTCACCTTGGCTCTCAAAATCTGACCATGATGAACCCCACCACCAGGCACACCAGCAGCACCAACAACAACACCAATATTTGCTCCAATCACCTGATGCTGCACAGGACAGAGGGCATCAGTACCCGACCACATTGCTGCCCGGGATGCCAGGGATGGCCTAACCATGACCACATTTACTTCACTTGATGCTGCACACCCTGGCTTGCAACATGAAGCGCCAGGTTGGCACCACACCAACACCATGAAGCATTCCTACAATGTCCAAGCCATTCCTTTCACACTCATCACCATTGCGGGGGTTACTGTTATATCTCACCATTCACTGCAACTCACTAAGCCAAAGGTGCACACAAATCTGTCCAAGAAGGCAAAGTGTTAAAAATACAGATTTCAATGTTTGACTGCACATTAACAGAAACTTTACATGAACATTGGCAAAAAGACCCAAGTGCCTACCCTTGTGTGTTAGTTTGTCTGTTTGCGTGAGGATGAGGGGTGACTAGTGAGATGGGGATGTGATAATGTAGATAGAGAGGGATGGGTGGAGGTCCAAGTTAAGTTGGTGTGAGTAAGGATGTGCAGGCGTAGGGTAGGGATGGCAGAGTGATGGGGATGAGGATGAGGTTGAGTGTGGCTTTGCAGTAACATTTTGTGATCTACTAAGATCATTGAAAGGTTTGCGCCACTGCAGCCTGGTCCTCCTGTCGGCATCCCTACTTGTGCCCTTCTCTGCAATATGCAACCAGGCTGCATTGGTCTCCTGGGGAGGACTCTTCCGTCCATTGGAAGGGAAGAGAACCTCCCTGCGTGCTCTGACTCCCTCCATAAGCATATGGAGGGTGACATGGGAGAGCCTGCGTGCAACTCTATACCTCTGTGCAGTGTTTGCAGCATCTCAGTGTTGTTGCACACTGACAGCACATCTGTCAAAATTAATTTGTGCATGGTCCCTTTAAGAAAACGGCTGATGATGTGTCATCAATTGATGTCATCAGACCTGCTTCCTTTTAATTGACAGACTCTCGCTGAGCGGGCTTAACAAGCCCCATCAGAGGAAAGTCGTGTGGGAGGCCGGGATGGAGACAGCAGCGGGATCGGGACCCACCACCGATGTCGCCAACCCGGTCCCGCCGAGGTAGGCGAAATCGCGGCCCATGAGTTTAAAAGGGGCAGCTGAGATACAAAATGAGCTAAGGGACAGAAAGCAGAGTGTATTGGTGAATGGTTGTTTTTCAGACTGGAGGGAAGTATACAGTGGTGTCCCCCAGGGCTCAGTATTCAGACCACTGCTCCTTTAATAATAATGACCCAGACTTTGGTATACAGGACATAGTTTCAAAGGTTGCAGATGACATGAAACTTGGAAATTTAATAAACAATGAGGAGGATCATAACACACTTCAGGAGGACAGACAGACTGCTGAATGGGAAGACACATGGCAGATGAAATTTAACACAGAGAAGTGTGAAGTGAAACGACCCGCATCTTTTAATGTGGGTTCGGGAGGAACTCTCCTACTCCTGGCTCCATATTGAGGAAAGTATGGGGCCTTCCTGCCTCTTCGTACTGTGAGTTCAGCATGTGGCGAGTGAAGGTCTGGGGCACTCAAAAATCTGAAACTGGTCTTTAGGACCCGCTGGAACCTAATGTGTGTAAATGATTCTGCCGTTAAAATGTTCTTGACATGTACTCCTGCCACGAGCCCATCTACCTTAAATAATATGGTGGGTGGCACGCTTCCAGCTGGAAATGTGCGTACACTTCCTGCCAACCATATTGGAGGCTTTGGAGCAATGTTCCCCCTAATTATTTTTGGGTGTGCGGTCCCTTTTAACGGACTGCGTGACCCATTCAAAATTCTGTGCATGCGTGAAATGTCCCATTGAAAAGCCAGTGATCAGTCTGCGCGGGACCTCCAGACAACCACGCGGCTGCACAGCTATACGGGAATATTGCTTAGGAGGTTGTTAAGCGCCAGAAAAATGGGTGCTGCATGGCCGATTATTTAGGCAGTAACTCTGATTTGCAAGAGAGGCCTTGACAATGATGTGCTCCAAGCATGCTCGTAGATAACCTCTAGTTAACATTCACTGCAGGGCAGACATTGTTGACAGCAGTAAGGTCAGCTGTGGCCTTAAATCTACCTCCATCTCATTTCAAGCTGTCGTATGGGGAAGTTGCTCACAAGTCACCCTCCTCACACCATCTCATGCTGCACAACTTGTGTTCCACCAGCCATCAGACCAGGAGTCAGGTGCTGGGCTGTTCCATCTCTTTCTTGCCAGTACGCTCCATTTTATGCCTCCATATTGGATTTCCTTTTACTTTGTTTTTGCCGGCCACTTTTTTCCCCTTTCTTCCTTCAGCCTTGGTAAACGCTGCCAACAGATGTAACTACATTTTGAGCTTTTCCATAGGTTCTAAGAATTTTTGGCCCACATGGAGTCACTTACTTTAAACTGCTCACATCTCTAAGATTTTACCTAAAATGCAATTTCCTGGTTTCCCCATTATGCTAGCTCCCTATACAAGGCCAAAGCTGCACACATATGAATCTTTCTGCAAATAATCTGACCACAGAAAATGACATGTAATCTGCTCAATGCATTCTTGGTTAGCCTTGCACTTGTTTCTCGATTGAAAAAAGTGTGCAGAAATCCATTGTGGTGGATTTCCACTTACTTTGCGCATTGCATGCAATTCCAGGGATAGGGAATTAGATGTGCCCATCTGAAACCAGTGACAACTTGATTTAGATATTAGTTCCTATTTTAACTGGGGGTGAAGGGCAAGCATGGGGCCAACAGGGTGAGTGTTAGGCTTGCTGGCGTGAGGTACAGACCATTTTAACTTCTCGGCCTCATTTAAATCACCTGGCCCAACTCCCACCTGAATCTAGCATCAGTGATGATGGACATGTGGGAGTTCAGCGAGCGGGGAAGGAGGCCATGGCTGGGGAGCCTTGGAAACGGTCCCCAGCAGTCAGGTGGTGGGAGGGGTAGGCGGTGGGGGGAGGGAAGCCCAGGATTCCTTGTGTATTCAAGAGGAGCACTCCTGTTTCTCCTAGCCCATAAGAAACCCTTTCAAATAAATCACACCTTTTTGGCCCTCTTATACGCCCTATGCTCCCTCACACCCAAATCGCCAAACAAGGCTGGCACCAGGTACTAAATGGTTGAATATACTCAAACCGTGTAACGAGCTCCTGTGTAATACCAGAATATGCACAGGCCGGGTAACGGACTGTTGTACAACAACAGAATATACACAGACAGGTGAACGGGCTTCTGTGTAATGCCAGAATATAGAGATAGAATAACGGGATCCTGTATAGAAACATAGAAAATAGGTGCAGGAGTAGGCCATTCGGCCCTTCGAGCCTGCACCGCATTCAATAAGATCATTGCTGATCATTCCCTCAGTACCCCTTTCCTGCTTTCTCTCCATAACCTTGATCTCTTTAGCCGTAAGGGCCATATCTAACTCCCTCTTAATATATCCAATGAACAGGCATCAACAACTCTCTGCGGCAGGGAATTCCACAGGTTAACAACTCTCTGAGTGAAGAAGTTTCTCCTCATCTCAGTCCTAAATGGCCTACCTGTAATCCTAAGACTATGTCCCCTGGTTCTGGACTTCCCCAACATCGGGAACGTTCTTCCCGCATCTAACCTGTCCAATCCTGTCAGAATCTTATACGTTTCTATGAGATCCCCTCTCATCCTTCTAAGCTCCAGTGAATAAAGGCCCAGTTGATCCAGTCTCTCCTCATATGTCGTCCAGCCATCCCTGGAATCAGTCTGGTGAACCTTCGCTGCACTCCGTCAATCGCAAGAACGTCCTTCCTCAGATTAGGAGACCAAAACTGAACACAATATTCCAGGTGAGGCCTCACCAAGGCCCTGTACAACTGCAGTAAGACCTCCCTACTCCTATACTCAAACCCCCTAGCTCTGAAGGCCAATATACCATTTGCCTTCTTCACCGCCTGCTATACCTGCATGCCAACTTTCAATGACTGATGTACCGTGACACCCAGGTCTCGTTGCACCTTCCCTTTTCCTAATCTGCTGCCATTCAGATAATATTCTGCCTTTGCGTTTTTGCCCCCAAAATGGATAACCTCACACTTATCCACATTATACTGCATCTGCCATGCATTTATCCATTCACCTAACCTGTCCAAGTCACCCTGCAGCCTCTTAGCGTCCTCCTCACAGCTCACACCGCCACCCAGTTTAGTGTCATCTGCAAATTTGGAGATATTACACTCAATTCCTTCAGCTAAATCGTTAATGTATATTGTAAAGAGCTGGGGTCCCAGCACTGAGCCCTGCGGCAATCCACTAGTCAATGCCTGCCATTCTGAAAAGGATCTGTTTAGCCTGACTTTCTGCTTCCTGTCTGCCAACCAGTTCTCTATTCACGTCAGTACATTACCCCCAATACCATGTGCTTTGATTTTGCACACCAATCTCTTGTGCGGGACCTTGTCAAAAGCCTTTTAAAAGTCCAAATACACCACGTCCACTGTTTCTCCCTTATCCACTCTGCTATTTACAGACTCAAAAAATTCTAGAAGATTCGTCAAGCATGATTTCCCTTTCATAAATCCATGCTGACTTGGTCCCATCCTGTCACTGCTTTCCAAATGCGTTGCTATTTCATCCTTAATGATTGATTACAACATTTTCCCCACTACTGATGTCAGGCTAACCGGTCTATAATTCCCCGTTTTCTCTCTCCCTCCTTTTTTAAAAAGTGGTGTTACATTAGCTACCCTCCAGTCCATAGGAACTGATCCAGAGTCGATAGACTGTTGGAAAATGATCACCAATGCATCTACTATTTCTAGGGCCACTTCCTTAAGTACTCTGGGATGCAGACTATCAGGCCCTGGGGATTTATCAGCCTTCAATCCCATCAATTTCCCTAACACAATTTCCCGCCTAATAAGGATATCCTTCAGTTCCTCCTTCTCACTAGGCCCACTGTCTCCTAGTACATCCGGAAGGTTATTTGTGTCTTCCTTCATGATGACAGAACCGAAGTATTTGTTCAATTGGTCTGCCATTTCCTTGTTCCCCATTATAAATTCACCTGAGTCCGACTGCAAGGGACCTATGTTTGTCTTCACTAATCTTTTTCTCTTCACATATCTATACAAGCTTTTGCAGTTAGTTTTTAAACTCCCTGCAAGCTTCCTCTCGTACTCTATTTTCCCCCTCTTAATTAAACCCTTAGTCCTCCTCTGTTGAATTCTAAATTTCTCCCAGTCCTCAGGTTTCTTTTTCTAGCCAATTTATATGCCTCTTCCTTGGTTTTAACACTATCCTTATTTTCCCTTGTTAGCCATGGTTGAGCCACCTTGCCCATTTTATTTTTACTCCAGACAGGGAGTACAATTGCTGAAGTTCATCCCTGTGATCTTTAAATATTTGCCTTTGCTTATCCACCGTCAACCCTTTATGTATCCTTTGCCAGTCTATTCTAGCCGATTCATGCCTCATATCATCGAAGTTACCTTTCCTTAAGTTCAGGACCCTAGTTTCCGAATTAACTGTGTCACTCTCCATCTTAATAAAGAATTCTACCATATTATGGTCACTCTTCGCCAAGGGGCCTCGTACAACAAGATTGCTAATTGGTCCCTTCTCATTACACATCACAAAGTCAAGGATGGCCAGCTCTCTGGTTGGTTCGACATATTGGTCTAGAAAACCATCCCTAATACACTCCAGGAAATCCTCCTCCACCACATTGCTACCAGTTCGGTTAGCTCAATCAATATGTAGATTAAAGTCGCCCATGATAACTGGTGTACCTTTATTGCACACATCCCTTATTTCTTGTTTGATGCTGTCCCCAACCTCACTACGACTGTTTGGAGGTCTGTACACAACTCCCACTGGCGTTTTCTGCACTTTGGTATTCCGCAGCTCCACCCATACCGATTCCACATCATCCAGGCTAATGTCCCTCCTTACTATTGCATTAATTTCCTCTTTAACCAGCAATGCCACCCTGCCTCATTTTCCTCTCTGTCTATCCTTCCGAAATGTTGAATACCCCTGGATGTTGAGTTCCCAGCCTTGGTCACCCTGGAGCCATGTCTCCGTGATGCCAATTACATCATATCCGTTAATTGCTATCTGCGCAGTTAATTCGTCCTCCTTATTCCGAATACTCCTCGCATTGAGGCACAGGGCCTTCAGGCTTGTCTTTTTAACACACTTTGCCCCTTTAGAATTTTGCTGTAATGTGGCCCTTTTTGTTTTTTGCCTTGGGTTTCTCTGCCCTCCACTTTTACTATTTTCCTTTCTATCTTTTGCTTCTGCCTCCATTTTATTTCCCTCTGACTCCCTGCATAGGTTCCCATCCCCCTGCCATGTTAGTTTAACTCCTTCACAACAGCACTTGCAAACACTCCCTTGAGGACATTGGTTCCGGTCCTGCCCAGGTGCAGACCGTCTCGTTTGTACTGGTCCCACCTCCCCCAGAACCGGTTTCAATGTCCCAGGAATTTGAATCCCTCCCTTCTGCACCAGTCCTCAAGCCACATATTCATCTGAGCTATCCTGCGATTCCTACTCTGACTAGCACGTGCCCCTGGTAGCAATCCTGAGATTACTACTTTTGAGGTCCTACCTTTTAATTTAGCTCCTAGCTCCCTAAATTCATCTCGTAGGACCTCATCCCATTTTTTTTATCAATATCGTTGGTACCTATATGCACCACTATAACTGACTGTTCACACTCCATTTTCAAAATGTCCTGCACCCGCTCCGAGACATCCTTAACCCTTGTACCAGGGAGGCAACATACCATCCTGCAGTCTCGGTTGCGGCCGCAGAAACGCATATCTATTCCCCTTACAATAGAATCTCCTGTCACTATAGCTCTCCCACTCTTTTTCCTGCCCTCCTGTGCAGCAGAGCCACCCATGGTGCCATGAACTTGGCTGCTGCTGCTCTCTGTTGATGAGTCATCCCCCTCAACATTACCCAAAGCGGTGTATCTGTTTTGCAGGGGGATGACCGCAGGGGACCCCTGCACTACCTTCCTTGCACTGCTCTTCCTGTTGTTCACCCATTCGCCATCTGGCTGTGAACCCTTTGCCTGCGGTAAGACCAACTCGCTAAACGTGCTATTCACGTCATTCTCAGCATTGTGGATGCTCCAGAGTGAATCCACCCGCAGCTCCAGTGCCGCAATGCAGTCCGTCAGGAGCTGGAGGCAGATACACTTCCCGCACACGTGGTCGTCAGGGACACTGGAAGCGTCCCTGACTTCCCACATATTACAGGAGGAGCATAGCACATGTCTGAGCCCTCCTGCCATGTCTTAACCCCTTAGATTAACTTAATTTGGCAACAACAATGCTAAAGGTGACTTACTGAAAGAAAAAAGAAAAGCTACTCACCAATCACCAGCCAATCACTTACTCCCTTGGCTGTGACATCACCTTTCCATTTCTTTCTACTTCTTTTTTGCCTCCCTGCTGCAGCTGCACCGGCTGCTCTCCTGTAGGCCCCAACTCTGCTGCTCCACCTCCTCCACCTCCCGCTGGTGCCTCCCGACTGATGGGTCTCCTGTAGGCCCCAACTCTGCTGCTCCACCTCCTCCAACTCCCGCTGGTGCCTCCCGACTGACGGGTCTCCTGTAGGCCCCAACTCTGCTGCTCCACCTCCTCCACCTCCCGCTGGTGCCTCCCGACTGACGGGTCTCCTGTAGGCCCCAACTCTGCTGCTCCACCTCCTCCACCTCCCGCTGGTGCCTCCCGACTGACGGGTCTCCTGTAGGCCCCAACTCTGCTGCTCCACCTCCTCCACCTCCCGCTGGTGCCTCCCGACTGATGGGTCTCCTGTAGGCCCCAACTCTGCTGCTCCACCTCCTCCACCTCCCGCTGGTGCCTCCCGACTGACGGGTCTCTTGTTGGCCCCAACTCTGCTGCTCCGCCTCCTCCACCTCCCGCTGGTGCCTCCCGACTGACGGGTCTCTTGTTGGCCCCAACTCTGCTGCTCCGCCTCCTCGACACCTCATCGACCTCCCGCTGGCGCCTCCCGAATAATGTGAAACTATATACAGACAGAGTAATGGGCTTCTGTATAATGCCTGAATATACAGAGACTGGGTAACGGGCTCCTGCGTAATATCAGAATCTGCACAAATCCAATATTGAGCTTTTGTATAGCTTAGGTATTGATTAACTTTGGCTCTCTTCTACAGCAGGCTCCTTTTAGTGTTAAAATATTGTCAAGGTCTAAATGACTTGAATTTCAATTAGGCTTACCTGGTGCAATGGCCTGACTGAGCCTGTTAAAATGGCATTCCGTATGAGGTCAGTAAAGATCGGGTGAATTGATCTCTGCAAAAGTGTTTACCATTTGCATATACCATGCTCCTGGGTTCGAGGGGTTAAAATTGGAGGTATTAATTTCAGAGTGGGAACTTTCTACACGCTGTTTCCAAACATTGTGGAATGCAGAATATCTATTCATTAAGTTCATTTTAACAAAGCAATAATAACCATAGTGAAGTTCATTTAAAGGATCAATTATGTAATGGTAAGTGTATTTCAGTAATTTCTTGACTTTTTCTTCATTTTCATGTTTGTTTTCTACTGATACCCAGGTCTTCAGCATGCTTTGAGCCAGTTGTTTAAAAAAGTTGCACCCAGTTTTATTGCTACCATCAATGAGTTTTTCAATGATAAGTCTCTTATCTGAAGATCAATAGTTTCTTCTTTTTTGAACAGGCACCATTTTCTCTGGGGTTATTCCTGAGATAAGACATGTTGTTATGAACATTTTTTTAATATGTTCATGGGATGTGGACATCAATGGCAAGGTCAGCATTTATTGCCCATCCCTAACTGCCCTTGAGAAGGTGGCGGTGAACTACTTTCTTGAACCGCTGCACTCCGTGTGTTGAAGGTACTCCCACAGTGATGTTAGGGAGGAAATTCCAGGATTTTGACCCAGCAATGTTGAAGGAACGATATTCCAAGTCAGGAATTTGTGTGACTTGGAGGGGAACTTGGATGTGATAGTGTTCCCATGTGCCTGCTGTCCTTAGCCTTCTAGGTGGTAGAGGTCACAGGTTTGGAAGGTGCTGCCGAAGAAGCTTTGGTGAGTTGCTGCAGTACATCTTGTAGATGGTACACACTGCAGCCACGGTGCACGGTGGTAGAAGGAGTGAATGTTGAAGGTGGTGGATGAGGTGCCAATCAAGCAAGCTGCTTTGTCCTGGATGGTATTGAGCTTCTTGAGTGTTGCTGGAGCTACACTCATCCAGGCATGTGGAGAGTATTCCATCACACTCCTGTCTTGTGCCTTGTAGATGGTGGAAAGGCTTTGGGAACTCAGGAGTTGAGACACTCGCCGCAGAATACACGGTCTCTGACCTGCTCTTGTAGCCACAGTATTTATGTGTCTGGTCCAGTTAATTTTTTGGTCAATAATGACCTTCTCCCCCAGAATGTTTATGGTGGGAGATTTGGCGATGGTAATTCCATTGAATGTCAATAAGAGCTGGCATGGCCTGTTTGTGCTGTATATCCTATGTAATAAGCGGGCACTTATGTGATGCAAATGTTACTTGCCACTTATCAGTCCATGCCTGAATGTCATCCAGCTCTTCCTGCATGTTGACCAGACTGCTTCATTATCTGAGGAGCTGCAAGTGGAACTGAATACTGTAATCAGCGAACATCCCCACTTCTGACATTATGATGGAGATGAAACAGCTGATGATGGTTGGGCCTAGGATACTTACCTGAGGAACTCCTGCAGCGATGTCCTGGGGCTGAGATGATTGGCCTGCAATGACCACAACCTTTGTTCTAGGTATGACTCAAGCCAGTGGACAGTTTGTCCCCTGATTCCCATTGACTTCAATTTTACTAGTGCGGCTTGATGCTGAAAATGACCAGTGTCAATTTGATTGAAATAAATAACTTGCATTTATAAAGTACCTTTAACATCCTCTGGGCATCCTAAAACACTTCACAGCCAATAAAGTACAACTGAAATGTAATCAATGCTGCAATGTTGGCCAACATGGCAGCCACTTTGCAAGCAACAAGGAAGGTCACATAAACAGGAATGAGAAAAATAAAATAATCTGATGGTATTGGTTGAGGGATAGATATTGGCCAGGACACAACACGATTCGAAGGATATGCTGATAGGGTTAGATGAAGTAGAGTGGGAGGATGTTCCTGCAGAGCATAAACATCAGCATGGATCAGTTGGGCCAAGTGGCCTGTTTTTGTGTTTTATATTTTAGGGGGAGAAATTGGGTGCATTTGCACCAGCCATCCAGGGGGCAAATGACTGCGACTGGGTACGGCATCACTAACGAATCCTGCTAAATTCAGCGGGAGTTTAACGGCGCTACAGCATTGCGCCCCGATCTCCTGCACCCAGAGATCATGACATCATCACCATGCACATTGCCCCATTCGTGCCCTGACCCCTAAATTGGGTTTGGCCCCTGAAGCAGCGAGGGGCAATAACAGCGACTGCTTCAGGGTCGCGCACCGGGCGGCTAGTCGCTACTGGGGCAAAACTTAAAGGGGAGGGGGCCGGCTGCCTTAAAAAAATATATATAATAGATAAATACAGTTTATTTTGCACAAGTAAGTAGCTCCTTGAATGTTGCTTGCCTTGGTGGTGGTCCAAAGGGAAGGCGCAGGATTTAGAGACAAACTCTAAACTTCTTTGATGTGGAACTCCTTATAGTATGGTTTGTTTGAGCATCCTGAAAATTCTGACAAGTTCTGTCACGAGAGACAACAAAAAAACTAAACTCCATCGTCCAAGGGTGACGTGCAGCTGGATATGAAACTGGATTTTTTAGAAAGTAGGAAACATCCCACTTTGTGAAATGAATAGACCTAGATTTTCCCTTGTAGTGGGATTCCAGGTGGGAGTTCGTTGGTGTAGGATATCTGTGCATTGGTGTGCACCCACCTGACCCCAGCGGTTCTTCCAATATCAAGCTTATTGCGAATTTGAATGTTGGTGATGTATTAGAGGCCACTAGATCACCTTGCATGGGCAAAGGAATTTATTTTTTTACATTATTTTAAATCTCACACATTGCCAAGTGCAAATCATCTCTCTAATGGATTGTAGCAGACAATGCAGGCCTTTTATTTGCAAACCCTTGCTTTTGCCTCCTTAACACTGCTGCACTCCTGGCAGCATTGCTAAGATGTTAATGATTGGAAATACATCAGCTGACATGGGTGGGCATAGTCAAGATCTACCATTGCTGTGTGCAGAAAATCTCAGTAATGGTAACATGAGGAAAGCAGTGGAACAGCTCATCACAAACTTTCATTCACCATAATATGTCAAAATAGGTAGGGTGGAGTGGGGGGGGGGGGGAGCGGGGAGGAGAAAATCTGGGCCTAAACCTTTGAAAATGACCGAGAAGTTATGGTAGACCTTTGGTGTTGAACCAATGTGGAAAAGCAAACAAATCATAGAATGATACAGCAGAGAAGGAGGCCATTTGGCCCATTGTGCCTGTGCAGCTCTTTGGTAGATCTAGCCAATTAATCCCACTCCCCTGCTCTTTCCACATTGCCATGTAAATTTTCTCCTTCAAGTATTTATCCAATTCTCTTTTGAATGTTACCATTGAATCTGCTCCCACCACCCTTACAGGCAGTGCATTCCAGATCACAACAACTCGCTGTGTTTAAAAAAAAAACATTTCCTCATGTTGCTTCTGATTCTTTTGCCAATTACCTTAAATATGTGTCTTCCGGTTACCGACCTATCTGTCATTGGAAACAGTTTCTCCTTATTTACTTTATCAAAAACATTCATGATTTTCAACACCTCTGCCAAATTTTCTCTTAACCTTCTCTGCTCTAAGGAAAACAACCCCAGTCTTTCCACATAACTGAAATCCTTCATCTCTGGTACCATTCTAATAAATGTCTTCTCCACCCTTTCTAAGGCCTGACATACTTCCTGAAGTGTGGTGCCCTGAACCGAACACAGTACTGCAGCCAAGGCCTAACCAGTGTTTTCTAAAGGTTTAGCATTACTTCCTTGCTTTTGTAATCTATTCCTCTGTTAATAAAACCAAGGATCCCATATGCTTTTTTAACAGCCTTCTCAACTTGACCTGACACCTTCAAAGTTTGTGTACATGCATCCCCTGGTCTCTCTTCCTGTACATCCTTAAAATTTCTGCCATTTAATTCATATTGTCTTTCTTCATTCTTCCCACCAAAATATATCACTTCACACTTTGTGTGAAATTTCATCTGCCATGTGTCTGCCCATTTTGCCAGATTCTCTGTGTCCTCCTATAGTTTGTTGCTAACCTCATTGTTTATTATATTTCTGAGTTTCACAGAATAATAGAAGTTTACGGTACAGAAGGAGGCTGTTTGGCCCATCGTGTCTGTGCCAGCCAAAATAGAACTATTCAGCCTGTCATGCATTCAACTATCATTGTAACTATCATGTATAAACTGACTTAAGTTATACACCTTGAGAAAATTGACCACAAGGGGGTGAACTTGTGGAGGCACTCCTAACCTGGACTTTCAAGTATAAAAGGGGAAGCTCCACCCATCTTCATCACTTGAGGTCTTGGTAATAAAGGTGACTGGTCACAGAGTGACCTTCTCTCAAGTATGGGCCTCGTGTGCATTTATACTGTATAGTATGGACATATCATTGGCGATGAGAAACTGGGATTTAAACCACGCGAGCATGGCCACTAGCAGCACAGAAGAGAGGTACTGTGTTGGTGATGATTGGGACGACTTTATTGAGAGACTACAGCAAAGTTTTGTCAATAAGGAATGGTTGGGACAGGATTCGGTCGACAAACGCAGGGCCCATCTCCTGATGGTTTGTGGATCCAGAACGTATTGCCTGATGAAGGACCTTCTAGTGCCAGAGAAGCCGGCGGACTAGACGTTCAAAGAGCTCAGTAAGTTTATCGGGGAACACCTTAAACCGGCGAGCAGCATGCACATGGCGAGACATCGGATTTACACCCACCGGCGGCGAGAAGGGCAAAGCATTCCAGACTTCGTGGCAGATCTCCGGCAACTGGCGAGCCTATGTAAGTTCCCAGATGCATGCAGAGCGGAGATGCTGCGAGAATTTTTTATTGAGGGCATCGGGCATGCTGGGGTTTTCAGGAAACTGATTGAGACCAAAGACTTGACCTTGGAAGCGGCAGTTCTGATAGCCCAGACCAGAATGATGTATAACAAAAATCTTGGCTCAAATGCGGCAAACGACCAGGGAGTCAACATTGTTAATGTGACACACAGTTCTCTAGGCAGACAAGGGCAATCGGACATGCCCCAGCATGTAGTCGAACCCAAAGGGGGAATTCAACAGAGACAATGGCTAGCCGAATGGCTATTCATGCCATCGCAATGGACAATGCAGCCAGTAATGGGCCATCAACACCTGTTAATGGTGCGCTTAAGGACAGTTACAGAGACGGTCAGAGACGATCGACTGCTAATGGACCTTTTGTTTCCAACAACGGGGCCTCCAGCTCATTCTGGAGGTGTGGAGGCAAACACCCAGCCAGAGCTTGCAGGTATCAGCAATATACCTGCAGAAACTGCAATGTCAGCGGTCACTTGGCGTGTATGTGCAGGAAGCCTGCAGCCAGGTTGATGTACGAGGAAGACGGGCCCGATGTAAGTCCTACGAGGCCAAATGAATACTGGGGGAAATCACTGGAAGCTGAAGTTCAACGAGATCATGTGGAGCACATATACAGTTCATATACCAGGACGCCACCGATAATGATGAAAGTGCTCCTCAATGGCATCCCAGTATTAATGGAGCTAGACACGGGGGCCAGCCAGTCCCTGATGAGTATCAAACAGTTCGAAAGGTTGTGGGTGTCCAAGGTCAGGAGGCCAAAATAATTTCCGATTGACGCACAGCTACGGACATATACAAAGGAGATAATTGCGGTGCTCAGCAGCGCCACGGTAGTCATGACCCACAAAGATTTGGAGAACAGGTTGCCACTCTGGATTGCCCGTGGGACGGTCCCGCACTACTGGGGAGCAGTTGGCGTGCTGTCATGAACTGGAAATGGGGCGATGTCAATGCAATTTCTTCTGTGGAGCACGTATCATGCTCACAGGTCCTGGACAAAGTTGACTCCTTATTTCAACCCGGCATCGGTATTTTCATGGGGGCCAAGGTAGTGATTCACATAAACCCGGACGCCAGGCCAGTACACCACAAGGCCAGAGCGGTGCCGTACGTGATGTGGGAAAAGATAGAATGCGAATTGGACCGCCTGCTGAGAGAAGGCATCATCTCGCCAGTTGAATTCAGTGACTGGGCGAGCCCGATTGTGCCGGTGCTCAAGGCGGATGGGTCGGTCAGGATATGTGCCGATTACAAGGCCACCATCAATCGGGTGTCACTCCAAGACCAGTATCCACTACCAAGCGCGGAGGACCTCTTTGCGACGCTATCCGGTGGCAAACTTTTTTCAAAATTGGACCTGACCTCAGCTTACATGATGCAGGAGCTGGCGAGTGAGTCGAAGAAGCTGACCACCATCACGACATGCAAGGGGATGTTTGAGTATAACAGATGTCCGTTCGGGATTCGTTCGGCCGCTTCAATCTTTCAGCGAAATATGGAAAGCCTCCTCAAGTCGATTCCAAGGACGGTGGTATTTCAAGACGACATCCTCATCACGGGTCGTGATACTGAAGAACAGCTCCACAACCTGGAGGAGGTGCTATGCAGACTGGACCGAGTAGGGCTGCAACTGAAAAAGGCGAAGTGTGTCTTCTTAGCTCCGAGGTAGAATTCCTGGGGAGGAGGGTAGCAGCAGACGGGATCAGACCTATTGTGTCCATAACGGAAGCGATCCAGAGAGCACCCAGACCCTGTAACACGACGGAGCTGCGTTTGCTCCTGGGGCTCCCGAACTATTTTGGTAACTCTCTTCCCAAATTGAGCACGCTGTTAGAGCCGCTACACGTGCTCCAAGGCAAAGGTCGCGATTGGGTCTGGGGGGACAGCCAGGAAAAGGCTTTTGATAGAGCACGCAATTTGTTATGCTCTAACAAACTATTAGCATAATATGACCCATGTAAGAAACTTGTTTTAACATGCGATGCATCGTCCTATGGGGTCGGGGGTGTGTTGCAGCATGTGAATGCCACTGATCAGTTACAGCCGGTAGCTTATGCCTCCAGAAGTCTGTCCCAGGCAGAAAGGGGCTACAGGATGGTAGAAAAGGAAGCGCTAGCATGTGTATATGCAGTAAAAAAAATGCACCAGTACCTGTTTGGCAGGAAGTTTGAGCTGGAGACAGGTCACAAACCCCTAACGTCCCTTTTGGCCGACAACAAGGCCATAAAAGCGAATGCATCTTCCCGCATACAGAGGTGGGCACTTACGTTAGCCGCCTATGACTACACAATTCGGGACAGATCGGGCACTGAAAACTGCGCCGATGCACTCAGCAGGCTCCCACTAGCCACCACTGAGGGGGCAACTGAGAATGATGCTGAGAAGATCATGGCTGTTGAAGCTTTCGAAAGTGAAGGCTTACCTGTGACAGCCCGTCAGATTAAAGTCTGGACAAATAAAGATCCGATACTGTCTTTAGTTAAGAAATGTGTCCTGAATAGGGACTGAGCAGCCATGTTTGGGGGATGCCCTGAGGAATTTAAACCGTTTCATAGGCGCAAGGATGAACTCTCGATTCAGGCTGATTGCCTAGTGTGGGGAAACCAAGTAGTCATGCGCCAGATGGGCAGAGAGGTGTTCATCAGAGAACTTCACAATGAGCACCCGGACATTGTCATGATGAAAGCAATTGCCAGGTCACACGTTTGGTGGCTAGGGACAGATGCAGACCTGGAACTTTGTGTTCACAGGTGCAACACATGTACTCAGCTGGGCAACGCACCCAGGGAAGCCCCCCTTAGCCCCTGGTCCTGGCCCGCCAAGCCATGGTCACGCATCCATGTGGACTACGCAGGTCTTTTCATGGGAAAAATGTTTTTGGTTGTAGTAGACGCCTACTCCAAATGGATTGACTGTGCCATTTTAAATTCAAGCACATCCTCTGCCACGGTAGAAAGTCTACGGGCAATGTTCGCCGCCCATGGTCTACCGGATGTCTTGGTCAGCGACAATGGCCCGTGCTTCACAAGCACTGAATTCCAGGCAATGGAATCAACCATGTCAGAATGGCACCTTTCAAGCCGGCCTCAAACGGCCAGGCGGAACAAGCAGTGCAGATAATCAAACAGGGGATGCTCAGAATCCAAGGGGGTTCCCTACAAAGTCGCTTATCGTGTCTCGTGTTGGCCAATAGATCTCGACCACACTTGCCTCCATGGGGTTCCATCCGCAGAGCTGCTAATGAAAAGGACGCTCAAAAGAAATTGTTGAGAGCAGGCGTCAGTCACAATGTGACTACCATGACAGGAATGCGAGGGCGTGATGTATTGATGTCAATGACCTTGTTTTTGTCCTTAATTATGCTGCAGGGCCCAACTGCTTGCAGGCTCTGTGATTGCCAAAGAGGGGAATAGGGTTTTGGAAGTTAAACTTACCAATGGGCAAACCTGTCGCAAACACGTGGATCAAACTAAAAGGAGGTTCAGCAACCCCATAGAAGAAGCAGAGGAAGAACACGACGTAGAGTTTACTCCACCACAGTTGACCGAACACCAGAACCAAGTGGAGGAGAGCCCAGTCACTGTGGGCAGTCCGGACAGGCCTGAGGCACCGTAAACAGCAGACACTCAGGCCAGTGCCCAACAACTGGAGCCCCAACTCAGGCGCTCTACAAGGGAGCATAAACCACCAGAGAGACTTAACATGTGATCCCAATAAGACTTTATGGGGGGAGGTGATGTCATGTATTCAACTATCATTGTAACCCATGTATAAGCTGACCTAAGTTGTATACCTTGAGAACATTGACTACAAGGGGGTGAACTTGTGGGAGACACCCCTAACCTGGACTTTCAGGTATAAAAGGGAAAGCTCCACCCACCTTCATCACTTGAGGTCTTGGTAATAAAGGTAACTGGTCACAGAGTGACCTTCTCTCAACTATGGGCCTTGTGTGCATTTATACTGTATAGTAAGGACAAATCACAGCCTAATCCCATTTTCCTACTCTTGGTCCATTGCCTTGTAGGTGACGGCAGTTCAAGTGCATATCCAAGTGCTTTTTAAATGTGCTGAGGGTTTCTGCCTCTACCATCCTTTCAGGCAGTGATTCCAGACCACCTTCTGGGTGAAAAATGTTCACCTCAACTCCCCTGTAATCCTTCTACCAATTACTATAAATCTATGTCCTCTGGTTATTGATCTCTCTGCTAATGGAAATAGGTCCTTCCTGTCCACTCTCAGGGCCCAAGTTTCCGGTTCTGGCGAAAACGGTGCACCTCCGAGACTTACGTGACCTGCCTGGGCTCGAAAGCGTGCCGGAATCTTCCCGAGCAATTCTCCAGTCCTCCTGGAGCTTGGCATGGCGTGGTGCAATGGTATCTCCCTGGGGTGGAGCAAACCTATCGCAGTCTGCAGGGGGGCGGGGCTAAGCCCCTGCGTGTCTTTCTCAGCCGGCTCCCTTGCACGTGCGCGGAACAACATGCGCGCATGCGCAATGGGACCTCGACCTTGGCAATCGGCCATTTAAAGGGAGAGCGGGGCACTCATTTAAAGCTAGCTGGGATTTTTGGTTGCAGGTAGGAAAAGGAGTAAACATTATTTTACTGATTCTTGTGCAAAGGAGTGCTGCAACGGTGCTGCATAGGTGCAAGCAAGGACAATTAAAGGAAGAATGTTACAGACACACATTTAAAGCTTGCTTGGATTTTTGGTTGAAGGTAGGAAAAGGAGTAAAAATTATTTTATTGATTCTTGTTGTGCAAAGGAGTGCTGCAAAAGTACTGCATAGTTGCAAGCAAGGACATTTAAAGGGAAAACGTGGCACTCTGTTACAGTGAGCTGTGTGATTTTTGGGTGCAGGAAGGGAAGGAGTGAAAAGTCTTAAGTGATTCTTGGAGTGCAAAGGGGTACTGCACACGTGCATGCAAGGAAAGGACTGTGTTTTTAAAAATCACTGACTGGAAATCCAGTACCCGTACAGCAATGCAAGAATGTGCAGCGAGAACGAAAAATGTCTTGCATGACGAAGTCGAGACACTAGTTAATGTCATTGAGGGGAGATGGCAGGAGCTGGACACCAGCAACAGAGGCCGCACAAAGGTGGCACCCAAAGAAATCAAGAAACGCTGGGACCTAGTTGCAGATGAATAGTGCGCAGTGCTGAATACCAGAAGATCTGGAGCCCAGTGTAAAAAGAATTGTCAGGACCTTGGTCAAGTCGTTAGTGTAAGTAATATCTTCCTTTTCTCAATGGAATTGCAATTGTAAATGTGACCAGCTGTACATGTCCCACCCAGCAGAAAGGCACCCTCTCTAAATAGTTATATTTTCAACATTGCAGAAGAAATTGGCTCACAACAAAAGGGAAAGAACACAATCAGGAGGAGGCCCGCCAAATCTGCACCCACTGATACCCTTGGAACAGAGGGTCGCTGCCATGATGAGTCATGCCTGGAGAAAGGCAATCAGTGATGCACAAGCTGGGCCCACACGCTTGGGAGAGGGTAAGTCCTGAAAATGCATCGTGACCCTTCAAATCATCCTGCTGCCGAGCCTGCTATGTGCGAGACTATCTATGTCACCCATCCTGCCCACTCCTGTGGTGCTAACCATTTGACTGTTCAGTTATATTTTGCAGAACATGATGTCACTCTAAAGATTCAGAGGAAGAGTCGGATGCATGCGATCAAGACCAAAGCGTTGGTGGGGGGAGGAAGGGGGAATGGATCAGGGAAGAATGTTGATCGTAATATGGATCAGTCCATAGTGCAGGGCCTCATTATCCCAGAGAATACCATGAATTCTCCTCCAACATTCCACTCCTTCATCCACCCCCCATCCTTGCGTGGTGCTTTAAGTTCTGATGCGGCATGTCATCTTCTCCTCACGTACCCATCCGCGCTTAGTGATGTAAATTCTGGTAAGACGTTCCATGGTTTCACATTCTTCGAGGTAGAGGGTCACAGTGGTGGTGGTGGAATGCAGCTTGGAACATCAGGTTCCCCATTATCAGAGGTAGAGAGTCCCAATGGTGGTGGTAGAATGCAGCTTGCAGCACCCAGGGCTCCATTATCAGAGGTAGAGCGGCACAGTGGTGGTGGTAGAATGCAGCTTGTAGCACCCAGGGCCCCATTATCAGAGGTAGAGGGGCACAGTGGTGGTGGTGGAATGCAGCTTGTAGCACCCAGGGCCCCATTATCAGAGATAGAGGGTCACAGTGCTGGTGGTAGAATGCAGCTTGTAGCACCCAGGGCTCCATTATCAGAGGTAGAGAGTGACAGTGGTGGTGGTAGAATGCAGCTTGTAGCACCCAGGACTCCATTATCAGAGATAGAGGGTCACGGTGGTGGTGGTAGAATGCAGTGTGGAACACCCAGGGCCTCACTGTCAGAGGAAGCGGGTCCCGGTGGTGGTGGTGGTGGTGGTGGTGGAATGCAGTGTGGAACACCCAGGGCCCCACCATCCCACCCTGAGCCTCGCACTAGAGTGGTGCCACGAGGCAGAGCCGGGGGGAGAGGAAGGAGAACCCGAGTAGACTCTCCTGAGATGCAGCGTTCAACAAATGTGCTTGACGTTATAGCATTGGGTGTGGAGGGCAATGACCTTACCCGTTCACTGGAGGGCACCATCAGAGGGGTTGTTGATGAGTTGACAGTGCTGTCTGGGCAAATAGCAGTTATGCCATGTGAACTGAGTGTGGGATTTGCTGGGGCAGTGCAAATGCTGGCAGAGGCCATCAGGCAGTTAGCTGCTGCAATAAGCGCACACCTCCCGGCCAATCAAATGCCCCTCCCACTGCAATCCCAGTATCAGCCTCTGTAGAGATCCAAGCTGGGACCCCCAATCTCTCCCACCCACCCTGTCTCTTCCCCTACCCTCCGCTCTTCCCCTACCACCCCTTCTCTTCCCCTACACCCCCCGCCCCCATGAGGCAGTGCACATGCACCGAGATGTGGATGAGAGCTGGGTGCAGCCTTTCTTTGCTGTTGGTGTTGATGTAGTAGATTTGATGCCAATGTTGTAACTGTTTTCAAATTGAAATTGTGTACTAAGTTTTGTAACTTTACAAGTATATAAGTGATCTTAGAGTTTTTAAGTGATCTTAATAAGTTGTTTAAATTGACTGCGTTAAAAGTTATCTTAAGGTTTTTCAGTGATTTATTCACAAATTAAAATTGTTTACTAAGTTTTCTAACTTTAAAACTATATAAGTTTTTGGGGTTGTTAAGTGATCGGAAAGAGTCATATCAAATTTTAATAGAAGAATGATTTTATTGCACTAATGTCAAGTACATTGTAAAGATTTCAATGAAATATATTGTACATTGAAACTGAATCATGACAAGAATGCTTTTATTATTATTGCACTAAAGTAAAGTATATTGTAAATGTTTCAATAAAGTTTATTATTTAACATTACAACTGATTCATGGTCCATTATCATACCAAACACAACATTTAGGAACACCTGCAAAAGATAAACATCCCTCACCCCTTCAGTCATGCCTGCCTCCCGCATCTAGCCATGACCGAGGGGCGTGCTGGTGTGGCGTGTCGTGGCTTGGAGATCTCTCCTGCTGCAGTGGGATGGGTGTCCGTGGACCGAGGAAGCCAGCGACTAATTACCCTACAGTATCTGAGACACACAGGTTGGTCCTGCTGCTGGCTGCGAGGGGTTGGGTTGGGAGCTGGGGGCGGGGAGGGGAAGAGTGCTGTTGGGAGTGCAGGAGTGAGGAGGGACACACGGAGCGACGGGTTGGGAGGTGGGTGAGGGGGGGCGGGTGCGGGGGGGGAAGAGTGCTGCTGGGGATGTGGGAGACAATGGTGGGTTTTAGGGTGGTTTACAACACCTTACTCTAACAGCCAGTCCCTGACAGAGGCACAATGCCAAACAGTTAGTTTTACAAATGAGGTGAATCATTCAAGTCATAGGTTTAATGGGGTATGATGATTTCCAAAGGATCAAATTAGCCATAATTAGGTGTTGATGTGCCTGCCTCAGCTGGAAGCCTACACTTGTTTATTTATAAAAAGAGAACCAACTATCTTCATTCAGCAGACATCAAGCAAAATATCATCGAAAGAGGTTTAGGCCATGTTAAGTGATGTGTTTAATGCTTCAGTCCTTTTTGTGTTTAATTCCCACCCACCGTCTCTGGTTGTGCCTGCACTGAGCTTAACTCTAGGTAAGGTTGTTCGGAACTTACAAAAGTGGGCACTTACTCCATTCTAAGTTAGTTTGGAGTAAGTTTTCGCTGCCAAAATTTGCAAAACAGGCCTGAGTGGCTGGACACACCCCCTTTTGAAAAAGAAATACCTGAACTAAACCAACCTAAACTAACTCACTAGAACTGGAGCAAACTAAGTGCCGAGAATTGCAATTTCTAACATACTCCAAACTAAACTAGTTGCTCCAAAAAAATAGGAGCAACTCCACCCGAAACTTGGGCCCCATGCCCCTCATAGTTTTATACACCACCATTAAGTCTCTCCTCAGCCTTTTCTGTTCCAAATAAAACCACCCAGACTATCCAATCTTTCTAAATTAAAAAGCAGAACCACAAGGGTAATAATATCTGAATTACTACGTGAGCCACGAGCAAATTTGCATAGGGTAAATAAGATCAGAGAGATGAATGCATGGCTCGAAAACTGGTGTGGGAGAAATGGGTTTCGATTCCTGGTGCACTGGCAACAGTACTGGGCTAAGAGGGAGCTGTTCTGTTGGGACAGTCTTCACTTGAACCGTGCTGGTCCTAGTATCTTGGCGAATCGAATAACTAGGACTGTAGAGAGGGTTTTAAACCAATTAGTGGGTGGGGAGGGGTTCAGGTGAGCGAACATGTAAAAGGTCAAAGAGAAAGGCGAAGGCATTAGAGCAGGGTGGCGATCATAGAAACATAGAAAATAGGTGCGGGAGTAGGCCATTCGACCCTTTGAGCCTGCACCGCCATTCAATAAGATCATGGCTGATCATTTCCTCAGTACCCCTTTCCTGCTTTCTCTCCATAACCCTTGATTCCTTTAGCCGTAAGGGCCATATCTAACACCCTCTTGAATATATCCAATGAACTGGCATCAACAACTCTCTGCGGCAGGGAATTCCACAGGTTAACAACTCTCTGAGTGAAGAAGTTTCTCCTCATCTCAGTCCTAAAAGGCTTACCCCTTATCCTTAGATTATGTCCCCTGGTTCTGGACTTCCCCAACATCAGGAACATTCTTCCTGCATCTAACCTGTCCAGTCCCATCAGAATTTTATATGTTTCTATGAGATCACCTCTCATCCTTCTAAACTCCAGTGAATACAGGCCCAGCCAATCCAGCCTCTCCTTATATGTCAGTCCTGCCATCCCGGGAATCAGTCTGGTGAACCTTCGTTGATCGGGGAGTTGATAACCAGAGTGACAGGAAGGGACAGAATGGTATAAAAATAAGAGTGTATCAGAAAGTGGGGTCAAAGCAGGCAAACATGGTAAAAAGACAATTACAAGCTCTTTATCTGAATGCAAGCAGCACTTGTAACAAGATAGATGAGTTGACGGCACAAATAGATATAAATGGGTATGATCTTGTAGCCATTGCAGGAACGTGGTTGCAAGGTGACCAAGGCTGGGAACTGAATATTCAGGGATATTTGACAATTCAGAAGGATAGTCAAAGGAAAAGGAGATGCGATAGCTCTGTTAATAAAGGATGAGATCAGTGCAGTAGTGAGAAATGATATTGGCTCAGCAGTTCAAGATGTAGAATCAGTTTGGGTGGAGATAAATAATGTGAAGAAGTCACTACTGGGTTAGTCTATAGGCTCCCTAACAGTAGCCACGCTGTTGGACAGAGTATAAATCAAGAAATAATGGAGGCTTGTAAGAAAGGTACAGCAATAATCATGGGCGATTTTAATCTTCATATTGATGGGATAAATCAAATTGGCAAAGGTAGCCTTGAGGAAGAGGTCATAGAGTGTTCCAGGATGGTTTCCTTCAACAGTACGGAGTGGAAACCAGGGAGCAGGCTATATTAGATCTGGTACTGTGTAATGAGACAGGATTAATAAATGATCTCATAGCAAAGGAACCTCGAGGAAAGAGTGATCGTAGCATGGTTGAATTTCAAATTCAGTTGGTGAGAAAGTTTGGTCTCAAAACAGTGTCCTGATCTTAAATGACGGTGATTACAAAGGTATGAAGGGACAGTTAGCTAAAGGGGACTGGGAAAATAGATTAAAGTGTACGACGGTTAATAAGCAGTGTCAGACATTTAAGGAGATATTTTATAACTCTCAATAAAATATATTCCAGAGAGAAGGAAAGACTTTAAGAGAAGGGATAACCATCCGTGGCTAAATAAGGAAGTAAAGAATGATATCAAATTGTAAACAATGGCATACAATGTTGTCAAGATTAGTGGGAGGCCAGAGGATTGGCAAATGTTTAAAACCAGCAAAGGGCAACTAAAAAGATAATGAGAGAGAGGATGAAAGAGAAGATGGATTATGAGAGTATACTAGCAAGAAATATAAAAACATATTAAGAGCTTCTACAGGTATATAAAAAGGAAGAGATTAGCTAAAGTAAACACTTGGTCCCTTAGAGGATGAGACTGGGGAATTAATAATGGGGAACAGGAAAATGGCAGAGACTGAACAAATATTTTGTATCGGTCGTCAGATTACAAGACACTAAAAACATCCCAATAATACATAATCAAGGGGCTATAGGCAGGTGGAAACATAAAACAATCACTATCACTAAAGAAAAAGTACTCGGTAAAATAATGGGACTAAAGATGGACAAGCCCCCTGCACCTGATGGCCTGCATCTTAGGGTATTAAAAGAAGTGGCTGCAGAGATAGTGGATGCATTGGTTTCAATCTAACAAAATTCCCTGGATTCTGCAGAGGTCCCAGCGGGTTGGAAAACCTCAAATGTAATGCCCCTGTTTAAAAAAGAAGTGAGATAAAAAGCAGGAAACTATAGACCAGTTAGCCGAACATTTGTCTTTGGCAAAATGCTGGAGTCCATTATTAAGCAAACAATAGCGGGACATTTGGAAAAACATAATAGATTTGGAAATGCACCGTCAAGCAGAGTAAGCACGGTGTTATGAAAGGGAAATCATGGTTGACAAGTTTGCTGGAGTTCTTTGAGGATGTAATGAGCAGGGTGGATAAGGGGAAACCAGTGGATGTCATGTATTTGGATTTCCAGAAGGCATTCAAAAAGGTGCCACATAATAGGTTACTGCACAAGGTAAGAGCTCAGTGGGTTGGGGGTAATATATGAGCATGGATTGAGGATTTGCTAACTAACAGAAAACAGAGAGTCGGAATAAATGGGTCATTTTCCGGCTGGCAAACAGTAACTAGTGGAGTGCCACAGGGATCAGTGCTGGCTCTTCAACTATTTACAATCTATATTAATGACTTGGATGAAGGGACCAAGTGTAATGTAGCCAAGTTTGCTGATGATACAAAGATGGGTGGGAAAGCAAGTTGAGAGGAGGACACAAAGAATCTACAAAGGGATATAGACAGGCTAAGTGAGTCGGCAAACATTTGACAGATGGACTATAATGTGGGAAAGTGTGAGATTATCCACTTTGGCAGGAAAAATAAAGAAAATTATCATTTAAATGGAGAGAGATTACAAAATGCTGCATTACAGATGGACCTAGGGGTCCTTGTGCATGAAACACAAAATGTTAGTATTCAGGTACAACAAGTAATCATGAATGCAAATGGAATGTTGGCCTTTATTGTAAGGGGGATAGAGTATAAAAGCAGGGAAGTCCTGCTACAACTGTACAGGGTATTGGTGTGACCACACCTAGAGTACTGTGTACAGTTTTGGTTTCCTTATTTAGAAACAGAAATTTACAGCGCAGAAGGAGGACATTTCGGCCATCATGTCCGTGCAGCCGACAAAGAGACACACGGTCCTCGATCAGCAGTCCTTAAGGTTACATTGATGTCCTCCAGATCGGGGGGCACTTGATCTAATGTTTATTTTGTTCCCCCCCCCCTCAAAAGAGTTGTTGAGTTGGGAGTGGCTTAGCCAGTCACGTGATGTTCACAAGACTCAATAAAACCCCAGCCAGTTGGGTTCAGGGGATCCATGATGAGGCAGGTGATTGTGAGTCTGGTGAATGAACTGGTAATGTGTAGTGTGATTGTTAAACCTTTTACTAATAATTAAGGTTACATTGAAGCCAATGAACAATGGCGGATAGATAAAGAGCATCTGGCCCAACCAGTCTGCCCCACACAACTGCGATACCCCATGTATCGCAACATTTTACACTCCACCCCACCCGGAGCCATGCGATCTCCTGGAAGAGACAAAAAAGCGGTAAAAACCCAGACCAATTGTAGAAAAAATCTGGGAAAATTCCTCTCCGACCCATCCTGGCGATCGAAAATAGTCCAGGAGATCACTCTGGCCGTATTAGATTCCATGATGTACTTACCATCATGTCTGCACCAGCCAACAAGAGGTTATCCAATCTAATCCCACTTACTAGCTCTAGGTCCGTAACCCTGCAGGTTACGGCACTTCAAGTGCACATCCAAGCACCTTTTAAATGTGGTGGGGGTTTATGCCTCCACTACCCTTCAAGGGAGCGAGTTCCAGACCCCCACAACCCTCTGCGTGAAGAAGCTTCCCCTCAAATCCCCTCTAAACTTTCCACCAACCATCTTAAACCTATGGCCCCTCGTAATTGACCCCTCCACCAAGGAAATAGGCATTGCTATCCACTATATCCAGGCCCCTTAACATTTTTTACACCTCAATGAAGTCTCCCCTCAGCCTCCTCTGTTCCAAGGAGAACAAACCCAGCCTACCTAATCTGTCCTCATAACTAAGATTCTCCATTCCAGGCAGCATCCTTGTAAATCTGTGCACCCTTTCCAGTGCAATCACTTCCTTCCTATAATACGATGACCAGAACTGCACGCAGTATTCCAGCTGTGGCCGAACCAGTATATTATACAATTTAAGCATAACTTTCCTGCTCTTGTATTCTATGCCTTGGCCAATAAAGGCAAGCATTCCATATGCCTTCTTATCCACCTTATCCACCTGTCCTGTACATTCAACGATCAGTAGACCAATGGTGGAGCTTTGGAGGTGTGGCCTATTCAGTTGGAGCTGTGCTGCTGAGAGAGAAGGAACTCCCTGCTGAAGCTCCTGTCTGGGAGGCCTGGAGTGAACCCTGAGAACAGCCCAGGAAGAGGAGGAGAGGGCTGGCTTACTACCATTCAACGTCCAGAGGGAGAGGTGGAGAGCAGAAAATGTATCACTTATTACAACTACAGAGAGTTGGAGAGAGGGGGAAAAAACATCCTGAGAAAACACCATCCAGTGTGGAAGGAGGGAGAGTCATTTCTACAATCTTCGACAGGTGGGTGTGTTTTGGTGCATTCCCCGAAAGACTTTGTTGTATCGGTGGGGGGAGGAAAGAAGATAACTTGAGGGCCGGAACATCGCGGGGGATGTGTGTGTGTGTGTGGGGGTCTTGCTTACAGCTGGACCTTACACACCACTGAAGCACCCCTCCCCCATTGCCTAGCCTGGGCTAGATGGAGCTACCTGGCTGAAGTCGTACTAATCACCCTATTAAACATCGTTGGGACTGTGTGCCTGGGTGGCTCCAGCTACCCCAGGTGAAGACATCTTCTCCCCCCACCCGAAGATCATTCTACAAAGACTGTGATTTTTGCTATCTGGGGAGTGCACCCCAAGAAACACCCACCGATCGCTGTGAGGGGAGACCTGCCCTTGCAGCTTCCCTGTTTCCCACCCCCCACCTCTCTTTCTCTCTCTCTCTGTCTCTCCCCTCTCTCTCTGAGAGCCCTTTCCTCCCAATTGTAAAATAATTAAGACAACTGAGCAGAGCAAGGCCCCTCCCCATTCGTTAACTAGGGGAGAGGTGTGCCCCATTAAGAGCTCCCTCTGCTCAAAACACCAACGAGGCCCATTAAAGACCATTAAGGCCTGTGACTTTGGGGTGGGTGTAGCCCTTAAAGGGACCCCGTGATGGCGACCCCATCCACGCCGGTGGCAGGGCCAGCAAGGACATATGCGCAGGCGGCGTCCACATCCACGGCGCCTCCTGCGCCTCCTGCTGCCCTGCCACCATTCAGACTTATAACCAAAAAACACGGGATCAAGAGCTACACTCACCCCACAATGAACATTGAGGAGTGCGTGCGGGCGATGGCTGGGGTAGTCGGCCCCTCGACCATTGTCGCAGCCTCTAAGATGTCTGGGAAGGCTGTATTCTTCCTGGGGTCGGAGCAGGCGGTGTCCCTGGCTCTTGAAAAGGGCTCACGGGACATTCCTGCCGGTGGACCCTCTCGAGGCCACCGCGCAGAGGGTCATCATTTCAAGCGTCCCGCCCTTTGTTCCCGCTGAGCTCCTCCTCCCTCACCTACACCAACTGGGGGAGGTAAGGTCGGGGATCAACCCCATACCGCTCTGCTTCAGGGAAAACAGCCTGCGCCACGTGTTCTCCTTCCGCCGCCAGCTCTTTGTCCGGCTGGCGCGGGAGGAGACAACGGAGGGCAATTTTAATGTGGTGCACGAGGGGACTGCCTACCGCGTCTTTTTGGACATCGGACGGCGTGCGGTGCCATGCCTGCAGGGAGGTGGGGCACGTTCGCAAGAACTGCCCCGCCTCCAAAGCCGCCAAACCACCGAGGGCGGCCAAGGCTGGCGCCGCCGCCACCCCTCCCCCTAGTAGCGTCCGCGTGCCGGGAGCTGTGGGTGCGCGGGCATCGTCGGGGGCCTTTGTTTTCACGGCCTCTGGCGGGGTGATGGAGAGCGTCCGATCGGAAGGAACGCGCGGAGGAAGGCGAAACATCTAGAGGCGGGTCCCCTCAGTGCGCCAGACAGCTTGAACACTGCACTCAGCCCAACCCTGACATCGGCGAGCGCGGGGTGCCCTGAGCCCGTGCCCGAGCACTTGACCAGTATCACAGAGGGGCGCGGGTAAGAAAAGAAAAAGTGGATGGTGGAGCGGGAGGCCTCGGCAGACATGGAGGTCTCCCTGCCTCCGCGCCCTCCCAGGAACAAAAGGAGGCGCCGCTCCAATGAGGCGGAGGGGGAACAAAATCCCTCCGCGGAGGAGTCGGTGCCCACCGCGTGTCCCGTGTCCTCCACCAGCGTCCCCCACCAGTGACGTAGGCAGGAGGAATCTGTCCCCGGGGAGGGTGAGACAGTCGAGGCTGCCCAGCCTCTGCCTCCCGGGGATGGCGTGGAAGATCTGCCTGTCGTGGGGGGCGTGGGGCCAGCGGAGGAATGCATTGCCGCCGGGTCGAGCGTCCTGGGGACTGAGGAGGGCGGGGCCGAAAAGGCCGAACCTGAGCCTGCCCAGCTATTAACCAACTTCCCCCGGGTTTCGCTCGGCCCGGAAGAAACGGAAATTATGAATAATTTTAACGATTCTGTACACGCTGGGCCGGTGGGTGGTGGCGGGAAGGGGGAAGAACAACAACCCTCGCCCCCGACTTTGGAGCTGGGGTACTTGGAGGACCTGGAAAATTACTTTGGCCAGGTCTCTCCGTGTTCCCCGGTTCTTGGGACGGAGGAGGAATGCCTTCCGCTGTCATTTCCTGACCCAGCACTACTTTTAAAAGAGCCCAGTGGAGACTCCTCTGCCGACGATCCTGGGGGTGGGATCGGGGCAGAGCCGGGGCCGGATGGAGCGGCCGGGCCGTTCGCCGTACCTCGTGCGGTCGACGGTCCGGCTGCTGGCGGCGACCTCCCGGAGGGGGACGGGGACTCGGTGGAGGACGCAGGTGAAGATCTAGAGTCCATCGCCAGTGAGGCGGTGGATCTCCTCGTGCCCATCGCTGAGTCCCCCCTCATTCCTGAAAAGGAACTCCGGGACTTTTTGGTCCAGAGCCAGGGTTGCCGCAACCGAGCCCATCTGGCCCTGGAAAGATGGTCCGAGCCGGGGCTGATCATCGCGTCTGTCCGCGCCGCCACTAAAACCATGGCCGTGGGCGGGCCCTCATCAAAGGCGCAAGGCCTTGAGCTGCGCCGGCTCAAAGGGTTCCTCGCTGGGCTGCTGAAGGAGTGGAGGTCAACAAACGACTCCACTCCCCCCCCACTATAGGTTAGGTAGAGGTTGCACTATGCTTTTGTCATGAAGATAACCATAGCCAGCCTCAACATCAACGGCGGCAGAGAGGCACACCGTAGATTTAACAATTTTTCGCTCCTGCGGGAGGGGAAATATGCGGTGTGCTTCCTGCAAGAAACCCACACCGTTCCGGGAGACGAAGCTGCGTGGCTCCTGGAATGGCAAGGAGAGGTCCGCATGAGCCACCTCACCGCCACTTCTAGTGGGGTGGCCATCTTGTTGGCCCCGCATTTTCAGCCGGAGATCTTGGGGGTCGAGGAGCCCGTGCCAGGCCGCTTGCTGCACGTCACGGTTCGCCTGGGGGACGTGCCGCTCCATCTCGTGAACGTGTACGCCCCTCAGCCCGGCCCGCAGCAAACGCGCTTCTTCGAAAAGATGTCCGCTCTTCTTGGCTCCGTCGACATCGACGACTGCATTGTTCTCGGGGGGGATTTTAACTTCACCCTCGAGGCGAGGGACCGCTCCAGTGCCCCGTAGAGCATGACGGCGATGGAGAAGTTGAGGGACCTGGTCGAGTCCTTCGACTTGTTGGATGTCTGGCGAAAGCTCCATCCCGACTCCAGCGCCTCTAATTGGGTGAGGCCTGGAGTAGGATGGTCCAGAGTCGACCGCCTCTGGCATACGTTTCCTGCATCCTGGCGGCCTCCATGCGGCCGGTGCCATGTTCGGACCACCACCTGGTGTGGGCGGAGCTCGCTTCGCTCCGCGCGAGGATGGGGTCCGCGTACTGGCATTTTAACAACCAGTTGCTGGAGGACGTGCGGTTCCAGGACTCGTTCCGTCGTTTCTGGGCCGACTGGAGAAGGAAGCAGGGGGGCTTCCCCTCCTTGAGGCTATGTTGGGACGTGGGCAAGGCTCACGTCCACGTCTTCTGTCAAGAGTACGCGAGGGGGTCGACCAAGAGGTGGGTGGCCAGGGTCGGGCGCCTAGAAAAAGAGGTGCTTGAACTGAAGACCCGTCTCGGTCAAGTCGTTGAGGACCCGGCCCTACGGATGGTGCACGAAGCGAAGAAGGCCGCGCTGAAGGACCTGCAGCTCATCGGGTCCCGAGGCGCGTTCATGAGGTCGCGGATCCGGTTCCTGCGGGATCTGGACCGCGGCTCTCCCTTCTTCTACTCGCTGGAAAAAAGACAGAGTGTCCGTAAGCAGCTCTTGACGCTGCTGGCCGACGACGGCTCTCTCGTCTCGGATCCGGAGGGCGTCAACAACAGGGCCCGTGAATATTACGGGGCTCTGTTCTCTCCGGAGCCGTCCAGCGAGTTTTGTGGGAGGACCTGCCGAACGTCAGCCCGGAGGGCACAGAAAATCTGGAAGCTCCGCTAAGCCTGGCGGAGCTGACCAGCGCCCTCGACCGGCTCTCAACGGGAAAAGCCCCGGGGCTGGACGGGCTGACCGTGGAGTTCCACAGGGCATTCTGGGACGTCATGGGGGGCGACTACACGCGGGTCCTGGGGGAAAGTCTGGCAACCGGGGAGATGCCCCTCTCTTGGCGCAGGGCAGTCATTGTCCTGCTGCCTAAGAAGGGTGATCTCCGCCGTCTTAAGAACTGGCTCCCGGTCTCCCTCCTCAGCACGCACTACAAAATCTTCGCCAGGGCGATGTCTGCTCGCCTTGGCGCCGTGCTGGACCACATGATCCACCCCGACCAGTCCTGCACGGTCCCGGGCCGGACAATCCACGATAACATCCATCTGGTCCGGGACCTCATCCATCATTCCCAGGAGGCTGGTCTGTCGGTCGCCTTCCTATCTCTCGACCAAGAGAAGGTGTTCGACAGGGTGGATCACGACTATCTGTTCGGGACTCTGCGCGCTTTCGGGTTCGGAACGCATTTCGTCGCCCGGATCTGACTTTTGTACGCCGCCGCGGAGTGTCTGATTAAAGTTAACGGGTCCTTGACGGCGCCCCTTCGCTTTAGGTGAGGAGAGCGCCAGAGATGCGCCATGTCCGGCCAGTTATACGCCGTTTGCGTGGAGCCTTTCCTGCGCGTCCTGCAGATGAGGTTGACGGGACTGGTTCTGCAAGGGCCGGGCATGGAGGCCGTCCTCTTGGCTTACGCCGATGACGTGCTCCTCGCGGTAGAGGATCCCGCTGACCTGCGGAGGATGCGTGAGTGCCAGGAGATTTACTCGGCCGCATCCTCCACCAGGATCAACTGGGAGAAATGTTCCGGACTCCTGGTGCGTCAGTGGCGGATGGACTCCCTGCCGGAGGAGCTCAGGCCTTTTGCCTGGAGCACGACCCATCTCCTCTATCTGGGAGTCTACTTTAGCCCCGATGAGGAAGCCTGGCCGGCGAACTGGCAAGAGCTGGAGGCCAAGGTTGCCGCTCGCCTAGGGCGCTGGACAGGACTGCTCCGAGTGCTGTCCTACAGGGGTCGAGCATTAGTCATAAACCAGCTGGTGGCCGCTATGTTGTGGTACCGGCTGGTCACATTGACCCCTCCCCCTGCGTTTGTCACCAAGATACAGAAGAAACTGGTGGACTTCTTCTCGAACAACAGGAAGCACTGGGTCTCTGCCGCGGTCTTGAGTCTCCCGCTTGGGGAGGGCGGTCAGTCGTTGGTGTGCGTCAGCACCCAGCTTGCGACTTTCCGTCTTCAGACCCTGCAGAGATACCTTTACGTCGAGCCCCCTCCTAGGTGGCGTGCTCTGGCGACGTATTTCTTCCGCCAGCAGCACGGCCTCAACTACGACATGCAGCTCATGTTTGTGAGCTTGGGGGGCGTCAGGACCGCCTTCCAGGAGCTGCCTGTCTTTTACAAGGAACTCATCAGGGTCTGGAACAAAGTCTCCACCAAGCGCAGCTCTCCACTGGCTGGAGTGGCGGCTGTCCTGCAGGAGCCGCTGCTCGGGAATCCGTACCTCCACGACCGAGGTTTTAGGTGGCAGTCGGACGAGAGGGCTGTGGCTGGTAAGGTGACCAGGGTCAGGGACCTGCTCGATGGTGGAGGAGCGGGCTGGATGGCGCCAGACACGCTGGCGCGGCGCCTAAATTCTGCCAACGTCCGCCGCGCGACCGATGCCATCGAGTCGCTAAAAACAGCTCTGGGCCCTGACTCCGTTAGGTGCATCGAGGAGGCTCAAGCATGTGGGGAGATCCCGTCCGAACTGACCCCTGTCCGGACGGAAGTCCTCATCGGCGCCAAACCCCGGAACCTCCTTCGGGAGCCGGCGCCTCACAACTTGAGCCGCCTTGAGGAAATTCCCCCCGTGCCTTTCAGTTCCGCGCGGAGGGGTTTCATGTACGGGCTGCTCCTGCACACTCTCAACATTGCCATCCTCGCCTGCCGTCCGGACACGTCATGGCGTACCATCTTGCCGTCCGGAGGTGGCGGGGGTCCCTGATGGAGGGCACTCTATGCGGGAGTCCTCCCACTATTTATCAGGGACTTGGCCTGGAGGGTGGTGCACGGAACAGTGCCGTGCAATAAGTTTTTAAGCCGGTTCACGGGCTCCCAGGCCGCCTGCAATTTCTGCGATCTGGAAGAGTCCGTGTTCCATGTTTTTACCGAATGCACGAGGTTGCAGCCCCTGTTTTATTATTTAAAGGGGCTGCTCCTGAAATTCTGGCTGCACTTCAGTCCCACACTCCTGATCTTTGGGCACCCTGTGCGGAGGGGAGCGGGTAGGTCTGAGAGCCTCCTCGTAGGACTGCTCCTGGGCACGGCCAAGGGTGCCATCAGCCGGTCCAGGCAGCGGGCGGTCGAGGGGGTCGTTCAGCCTGACTGCCTGCCTCTCTTCTGCGCGTACATCCGCGCCAGGGTGTCCTTGGAAATGGAGCACGCGGTGTCCACCGGTACGCTCGTGGCCTTCCGCATGAGGTGGGCGCCGGAGGGACTGGAGTGCATCGTCACGCCCAGCAACCAAATTTTAATTTGATTTTATGTTTTAAAGTTTTGTTTGTTTTAATTGACGGTGTTTTTAATGTCCCCCTCCCCTTTTATAGGGGGCACTTGGAGAAAAAAAAATATGATTTTAGTGCCCCCAAAAAAACTTTAAAAAATCAAAAAACAAAAACACAAAAATCCCCCCAAAATATCAAAAAAAAGGGCCTTGTAAATGTTTGGTGCGTCCCCCAGATCGGGGGGCCACCATTTAATGTTTTAGTTTCCTCCCAAAAATGTTTTAGTTTCCTCCCAAGGTCCCTTTGTTAATCTACATTTCTAAATGGCCTACCATTAAATGTGTATACCGTTTCCTTATTAGCCCTCCCCAAGTGCATTAGCTTACACTTCTCCAAATTAAATTCCATTTGCCACTATTCTGCCCACCTGATCAGTAGATTGACATCCTTCTGCAGTCCATGACTTTCCTCTTCATTATTAACCACACAGCTAATTTTAGTGACATCTGCAAACTTTTCAATCATACACCCTATATTCAAATCTAGATCATTGATGTATACCACAAAAAGCAAGGGACCCAATACTGAGCGCTGCGGAACCCCACTGGAAACATCCTTCCAGTCACAAAAACATCCATCAATCATTACCCTTCGCTTCTTACCTATAAGCCAATTTTGGATCCAACTAGCCACTTTACCCAGCATCCCATGGGCTTTAACCTTTGTGACCAGTCTACCATGTGGGAACTTATCAAAAGCTTTGCTAAAATCCATACACACGGCATCGTACGCACTACCCTCATCGACCCTCCTGGTTACCTCCTTGAAAAATTCAATCAGGTTAGTCACGATCACGAAACACGATTTTCCCTTAACCATCATAGGCAGTACCTCGAATTGAGGAAGACTTGTGTTGGGGTAAAAAGAAGACTTCTCTTCTTCAAGGTGGACTCCCTGATATAAGGAATCAACACCCACCCGTAAAGCGATCACGGAATCACGCAGATGAAATCTCGGTTCAACCAGTTTTTATTCAAGTATGCAGGGGAAGAGTTTTGATGAACCCTTCTCAGAACAGAGGTTTCTACATCGACAGTTATACATTTTATGAGGTGTGCAACCCTCCTACCAAACCATCGATTGGTCTACTGCTTATCAGCGAAGTTACATTGATTCGTTGACCCTTATCAGACTGGCTCTGAGTGGTTTCCTCATCCTTTCCATCTTTCATCACGTGTCAGTCTTTTGGAATATGTTTGTTCAGTGGTGTCAACTTTGCCTCAGTTCCTCATGATGTTTTGATTAACCTTGTTTCCTAGGATGCTGCCTCCTTACCCTTCTCCCAAGAACTCGAGTCAAAACTACAGTCAATACTATAATCTATGTGCCCCAAACAGTTTATTCTACTGTCCTTGGCAAGTGTTGTTTGTACTGAATCTTCCATCAGTCTGTGCTAGGGTTCAACGCATTTACCAGCAAGCTTTGCTTTTTAGCTGTTCTCCATTTTAAAACCCATTTGTAAGTGAGTTTTATAAGCGAGCTATACATGCATATAAGCGAATGTCTACTTCCACTTTGGTGACAGTATTTTATCCCCTTACTATATTATACCCCCTTACAATCCCCCCTTATGGTCCTTGGCAAATGCCGAAGATAGGCCATTTCCCAATCTGTTCCTCATGGGTGAGCCCCTAGAGTTGTCCTTTCGCTTGGGTAGCGCTACCTCCGGAACTGCAGGACCCACCTGTCAGCTTTCCCATCAAGGTAATACAAGATAAGTCCTTTTGGCAGGACTGCCTAATTTCCCTTTATTCAGTGTTTTTACTGTAGTTCATGCTATGGCCTGCCTCTTACGTCAGTTACACTTTTTATAGGCTAACAATAGCAAGATGACCAATATGATCCCTTGCACTACAACCAGTACATGTGACATTATCCATATCCACGGATTGCACTTGCACATTGAACCTAGCATTTCCTCAGTGTTCTTTCACAGTTTGTCTATGTCTTCTATCAGGACTATATACTTCAGTCTTTGCCTCCAAATATCTTGCTCCAGTCGAGTTTGTTCCTCATTCAGTTCGGTATCGGTTCTCCTTGCAGCCTCCACATATCCTTCTCGGATAATGTCTATCATTGCCCCATTGATGTTTCTTCCTTTAGTTCATATAGTTTATAATTTAAATATGTCTTGTCAAGCGGGGTAAAGCAGAAGTCAATATTCATGATATCTCCCTTATTTGTGACCGTCATTTCAGTTGTCGTGGTGCTCACACATCATTCCCCATTTCCTCGTGGAACAGCGGTAGTTTGGTAGTCTCATGTTGGGGTGACCTATATGATCCCTTGCACTACAACCAGTACCAGTGTCAAGGTGCATCCGTCAATTTGGCCATATCCACAGTCGTCATTCGTAGTGGATCTCGACATAAAATAACTTGGTTATTTTTATAACAACCATCTATGCTGAGACTCTTAGTACTGTTGTTCTCTTTAATTACATATCTGGATAGGTAGGTCATGGTAATGCACGCAAGTTTGATTTCTTATTTCCCCTATATTGTCTGTTTGGTATACGGGATCTCTCTTTGTCACATAATACTATGATATTGATAGTACAAAACCGATTATAGTTAAATGTCCGGTTACGCATCTGACCTTTGGGACTCAAGCATGACTGTTTCTCCGCACCTCACATGCATGAGTCATGTTTTTGTCCAAGGTCCAGTTGGTAAATACATCAAGTGTTATCCAATCCGGCATCTTTCCATTTTAAAGTTGCTCTTGGTTATGTTGTATACCACTGAGTAACGAAGCTCCGTACCCTGCGCAAACTATTTCTGTCTGTAAGGTTCTACTCAAGTTTCTTTCTGCTCTGCCCATCGAATATTCTGGCACGGTCTCGCAATGTGTGGGCTACTTGTAACAATTCCCTCTCCACACCACTACCCAGTTGTGCTTGTACCCTTTAATTATCTTCATCCCGATCATCTATCGTGTGCAGGTCTATAGTGTTTACCGTCGCAACTCCCGCCGCGTATCCCACGCCTACCATTTCTAGTATCCCTCTTTTTCCCTGGTCCTGCTTTTTACCTGACCCTCGTTCCACTTTAAACTTCATGGTTTTTGATTCAGGGCCTTCAAGTGTTCGCAGGGTCAGGTTTTTATCCTCCTTTTGCCCCAGCGTTCATAGTTGGACACGTTGGTGGCGTTGGGGGTGTGGTGGTCGGGGGCCTGGTAGTGCTCACTGTTACTAAAGTAGTTGGTGGGGCCGTGGTGGTGGGTCTATCTCAGGAAATAACCCTCCAGTGCCATTCAGAGTAGGAATTGCAGGATAGCTCAGATGAATATGTGGCTTGAGGAATGGTGCAAGGGGGAAGGATTCAAATTCCTGGGACATTGGAACTGGTTCTGGGGGAGGTGGGACCAGTACAAACCGGATGGTCTGCGCCTGGGCAGGACCGGAACCGATGTCCTCGGCGGAGTGCTGTTGGGGAGGGTTCAAACTAAAATGGCAGGGGAATGGGAATCTATGCAGGGAGGCAGAGGGAAGTAAAAAGGTGGCAGAAGCAAAAGGTAGCAAGGAGAAAAGCAAGAGTGGAGGGCAGAGAAATCAATGGCAAAAATCAAAAAGGGCCACATTACTACATAATTCTAAGAGGACAAAGAGTGTTAAAAGAACAAGCCTGAAGGCTCTGAGTCTTAATGCGAGGAGCATTCATAATAAGGTGGTTGGGATTACGGGAACATGGCTCCAAGGTAACCAAGGCTGGGAACTCAATATCTAGGGGTATTCAATATTCAGGAAGGACAGACAGGAAGGAAAAGGAGGTGGGATAGCATTACTGGTTAGAGAGGAGATTAACGCAATAGTAAGGAAGGACATTAGCGTGGATGATGTGGCATCTATATGGGTAGAGCTGCGAAACACCAAAGGGCAGAAAACATTAGTGGGAGTTGTGTACAGACCACCAAACAGGAAATTAGGGACGCATGCAATAAGGGGTGAGTTTAATCTACATATTGAATGCGCTAATCAAACTGGAAGGAATATTGTGCAGGAGGATTTCCTGGAGTGTATAAGGAATGGTTTTCTAGACCAATATGTCGAGGAACCAACTAGAGAGCAGGCCATCCTAGACTGGATCTTGTGTAACGAGAGAGGATTAATTAGCAATCTGGCCCCTTGGGGAAAAGTGACCATAATATGGTAGAATTATTCATTAAGATGGAGAGTGACACACTTAATTCAGAGACTAGGGTCCTGAACTTAAAGAAAGGAAACTTAGACGGTATGAGATGTGAACTGGCTAGGATAGACTGGAGAATGATACTTAAAGGGTTGATGGTGGATAGGCAATGGCAGACATTTAAATATCACATGGATGAACTACAACAATTGTACATCCCTGTGTGGCGTAAGAATAAAAAAGGGAAGATGGCTCAACCGTGGCTAACAAGGGAAATTAGGGAAAGTGTTAAGTCCAAGGAAGAGGCATATAAATTGGCCAGAAAAAGCAGCAAACCTGAGGACTGGGAGAAATTTAGAATTCAGCAGAGGAGGACAAAGGGTTTAATTAGGAGGGGGAAAATAGAGTATGAGAGTAAGCTTGCAGGGAACATAAAAATTGACTGCAAAAGCTATATATATGTGAAGAGAAAAAGCTTAGTGAAGACTAATGTAGGTCTTGCAGTCAGAATTAGGTGAATTCATAATGGGGAACAAGGAAATGGTAGACCAATTGAACAAATACTTTGGTTCTGTCTTCACGAAGGAAGACACAAATAACCTCCCGAAATTACTAGGGGACCAAGGATTTAGCGAGAAAGGGGAACTGAGGGAAATCCTTATTAGTCAGGAAATGGTGTTAGGGAAATTGAATGGACTGAAGGCCGATAAATCCCCAGGGCCTGATAGTCTTCATCCCAGAGTACTTAAGGAAGTGGCCCAAGAAATAGTTGATGCATTGGTGGTCACTTTCCAACATTCCATGGACTCTGGTTCAGTTCCTATGGATTGGAGGGTAGCTAATGTAACCCCACTTTTAAAAAAAGGAGGGAAAGAGAAAACAGGGAATTATAGACCAGTTAGCCTGACATCGATGGTGGGGAAAATGCTGGAATCAATTATGTAATAGCAGCGCATTTGGAAAGCAGTGACAGGATTGGTCAAAGTCAGCATGGATTTATGAAAGGGAAATCATGCTTGACAAATCTTCTAGAGTTTTTTGAGGATGTAACTAGTAGAGGGGATAAGGGAGAACCAGTGGATGTGGTGTATTTTGACTTTCAAAATGCTTTTGACAAGGTCCTACACAGGAGATTAGTGTGCAAAATTAAGGCACACGATATTGGGGGTAATGTATTGACGTGGATAGAGAACTGGGTTGGCAGAAAGGAAGCAAAAAGTAGGAATAAACGGCTCCTTTTCAGAATGGCAGGCAGTGACTAGTCGGGTGCTGCAGGGTTCAGTGCCGGGACCCCAGCTATTTACAATATACATTAATGAATTAGACGAAGAAATTGAATGTAATATCTCCAAGTTTGCAGATGACACTAAACTGGGTGGCAGTGCGAGCTGCGAGGAGGATGCTCGGAGACTGCAGGGGGACTTGGACAGGTTAGGTGAATGGATAAATGCATGGCAGATGCAGTATAATGTGGATAATTGTGAGGTTATCCACTTTGGTGGCAAAAACAGGAAGACAGAATATTATCTGAATGGTGACAGATTAGTAAAAGGGGAGGCGCTACGAGACCTGGGTGTCATGATACATCAGTCATTGAAGGTAGGCATGCAGGTACAACAGGCAGTAAAGAAAGCAAATAGTATGCTGGCCTTCATAGCAAAGGGATTTGAGTATAGGAGCAGGGAGGTCTTACTGTAGTTGTACAGAGCCTTGGTGAGATCACACATTGAGTATTGTGTGCAGTTTTTGTCTCCTAATCTGAGGAAGGACATTCTTGCTATTGAGGGAGTGCAGAGAAGGTTCACCAGACTGATTCCCGGGATGGCAGGACTGACATATGAAGAAAGACTGGTCGACTAGGCTTATATTCATTGGAATTTAGAAGAATAAGAGGGGATCTCATAGAAACATATAACATTTTGACGGGATTAGACAGGTTAGATGCAGGAAGAATGTTCCCAATATTGGGGAAGTCCAGAACCAGGAATCACAGCCTAAGGATAAGGGGTAAGCCATTTAGGACTGAGATGAGGAGAAACTTCTTCACTCGGAGAATTGTGAACCTGTGGAATTCTCTACCACAGAAAGTTGTTGAGGCCAGTTCGTTAGATATATTCAAAAGGGAGTTAGATGTTGCCCTTGCAGCCAAAGGGATCAAGGGGTACGGAGAGACAGCAGGAATGGGGTACTGAAGTTGCATGATCAGCTATGATCATATTGAATGGTGGTGCAGGCTCGAAGGGCCGAATGGCTTATTCCTGCACCTATTTTCGATGTTTTTATGTTTCCAACACCATTCATAGATGTCTGCACATTGGGAGGGCGGGCATACATTCTACTATTCCTTCCCTTGTTGGGGTACTCCGGATAATTGAGTGAAATTTGGCGTGCACCTTATCTGCACCCCTTCCCGCAGGTGCAGTATCTTTGTACCCCCCTCCTGGTTATTGAATACACCGCGGTCTTAGTCACACTAATTATTAGTCCCGTATTACTGGCCCATCCCCAATGTCATTTTGTTTCCTCATTTCGTTGTTTTATGCCCGTTATTCCGATGCTGCAATTTAAGTCCACTGTTGCTCCGTCCGTCACCGTCAGCGTTTTTGATTCTTTATCACAACTAATGTCGCCCGAGTCCCTGTAATACAGGACTTGCTGTCCCTCAGCCTGTTGTCCTTGATATGAAAATGAGTTCCCCCACGTTGTTCCCACGAACACCAGAAACCTGCAAAAACAGTATTCCCCGGTTAGTTTGTGACTATGTTTTTCAACTGGGTCCAGTGTTTCCACTTGCCAATACCCCTTATAACTACGCAGGCGGACATGTCACTTACCGTTCTCACCATCACCTGACTGCCTACTTGGGGTATTTGGACCTTCTGTTCTTTAGTGTCATTCTCTAAGTCCTTGATTACTTGTTGATCTCTAGTTTGCGCTTTTAAGTCATGTAACTGCTTCCAGAGTTCCATCACAAACCTCCGTATCCTGTCTATATAAGGTTCTACGTCCTCACTGCCTGTAACAAGACTTCTGGCAGTCTCATAGCCCTTTCGGTCATTAGTTCAAAGGGAGTCAGTCCTGTCATCCAACTAGGGGTTGCCCTGAGTTTCATCAGTACTCGGGGTAACATGTCTACCCATCCCTTTCCAGTCTCTTCGATTGCCTTGGCTAGTGCCTCTTTTAAGGAAGTTTCCGGATGGTAGTAGAGCGCAGGCCTGTTTCATTTCTAGTGGCGAAAGCTTCTACCCACTTCGTAAGCTGGTCTATTATAACTAAGCAGTATGTCTTCCCCTTGTTACTGGGTAATGGTCCAGTAAAATCTATCTGTAAGTTTTCTCAGGGTCCTTTCAATCGGAGCTGATGTCCCCGTCTGACCTTTACTTTCCCTCTTGGGTTGTATTTTGCGCATGTCACGCACCTTCTAAGGTGGTTCTCTTTATCTCTACCCATTCCCTTTCACCACCAGCATCTGGACATCGAGTTTATCATTGGTTCTACCTGTATGAACTTGCCCGTGTATAAATTTAATACGCTCCCCTGGATGCATTCTGGGACCACCACATTCCCGTCTTTCCTCCATACCCTATCGGTCCCTTGTTGGGTTCCTCCCAGCTTCCACCCCTCCTTTTCCAATGGAGTGGCTTCTCCCTGTACCTGAAGTATTGGCCCTCCTCCTGATGTCATGTATCCCCGTCTACGCCAGACTATCATATAATCATGCACTACTCGAAAAGCATACCGACTATCTGTATAGATGTTTACTCTTTTGCCCTTAGCCATCCTCAGAGCCTTGGTGAGAGCCACCAATTCAGCCACTTGAGCCGATAGACACACTTCTAGCCATCCTTCCCTTCCAACCTGTCTGATGCTACCTACCATTGCCCATCCCGTTCGTGACATCCTGTTGATATAGCGCCGGGACCTATCTACATATAGGTCCATGTCTGCCTCCTCAAGCGGGGTTTCACTAGCCTGACTACTTCCCTCGTCTTCTCCTATCTCCCTCTATAATGATCCACCCTGCAGAGTTGTTACAGTTGTCTTTTATTATTGTTACCGTCCCGTTGTGGGGGGTGGTAAGAGCATTGCTTCCCACCTAGCCCCTCGCGCGTCGGATATCGGTTTTAGCCTTCCTGTGTTAAGCAATTCTACTAAAGTATGCTGGGTATGTAATTGAGTCACCACCGTGTTAAAATGATCTTTACAGTGGTATGTATCAATGTGGAAAGGCCTATTCTGGTCGGGTAATCTCAGGGCTGGAACACTTGTGGGAGCTCGTTTTAACTTTACAAACGTCGTTTCCTGATCAGGGCCCCAGTCCACTGGCTTTTGGGAGGGTTTCTCCCCCTTTGACCAGGTCCTGTGTAGGCATATTCGGTGATAAAATTGTGGCAATAATTGAATCGCCCTTGTACCTGCCTGACCCCTTTCATGGTCCCTGGCCTTGGCATTGATTTAATAGCCTCCTTTCTGTTGTTGGGCATTTGTCTTTTCCCTTGTGTTACGATGTATCCTAGATATTTACTTCGCTCTTTCCATAGTCTTTATAACCGTTATAATTTATTTATTTTCCTTCTGGCACGTGGGAAAACATTCACTTCCAATTAAGAAACCCAAATTAATAATGTCCAGTATTATTTTTAAATTTCATGCAGCGATGCTGAAGTTGTTTGGTGAACTAAATAAAACAGCTGTCAGTGGAAAGGGTTAACTCCTTTGCAGGCTTGTAAGAAGGCATAATTCTTTTTTTAAAAACCTTTCCTATATGAGAGACAATTCACCTCAGTTTTATAAAGGTTTTCAAACTGGACATTTACTTTACTGAAGTAGAAACTTTCCTGTAATTTAAAATATCATTTTCCAAACAATCAAATGGCACCTTTATTTTTCCTGGCAAAAATCATTATCAACATAAAGTATCTTTTATCTCTTTTCCAATGTGTTGAAAGTTTCATATTCACACTTTGAAAAGAAACCGGAATTTCACCGTGACCACAATGAAAGTCCGGTTTTCATTGGTTAATTACCCTCAATAATTTAATTAAACCAATATCTTTTTCATTTTCTCCTTTCTTCAGATGCCTTTCCAATGAACTGTAAAAATACTGAATTAGTTTTTGTATCTAACAAACATTTTACACAGAAGGCTTGTAGCTCCGAGAAATTGTTAATTTAAACTACATAAGACAATCGCCATTTTTTGTACTCTAATTAATCCATTCAATTTGTTTTTCTTCTGGCAACTGTAACTTCAAGGTTGAAGTTTTATCTTTTGTTAAACACACCCATCCTTTGTGCATTTCATGTCGGAAAAGTTGAGGAGCTAAAACAGACATACAGAATAATTTCTCTTTTAAAAGACCGGCTTTCAGACAAATGAAAAATTAATTAATTCCCACCTCAAATATTCCACAGTCAAGAAAACTTCCACACAAACACTTTCATTTAAAGACAGATATTCACATCAACTTTTCATTCAACACAGCTTATCTTTCTCTTCCTCAGCACAAAAGCTGAAGCTTCTGTGTCAGTTTTATTTTTCAGCAACTTATCCTTGCATGCCATTTCTCATCTGGTACATCTACCCCTCTACCAGATTCCATTTACTTTTTCCAAGTTCTTGGACTCCTCTAACGTCCGGCTGGACTAACAATACTGATTGCCTCCATAATCTGATTCCTTGGCAACTTAAGTGTCGGTTTTAACTTGTAAGTTTTTTATTTGATTATTTTCACATTCTTTCCTGCTAGCATTTATACCCGAGACCCTTCTGGTCCATCTATCAGAGACTCCCCTGGTCTTCATTCCATCCCACTGGCCAGTTTTTCCTAAAGATGTTGGGGTCAGCATCCACTGCCTCTTTAGGTTGTATTCCTTCTTGTTTGCACCGCACACGATCAATACTGGCTTCTCCTTGTTTTATTATGTCACCCGTCACGTTATCCTACCTCGGTCTTTGTCCTTCCGTGGTTCGCTATAACTTAGTTCTTTATACCGATTACCTCCTTCAGGTGATCCAGCTCTGCAAAAAAGAATAGTCACTGCAATAGCTGCCACATCACCCAGGACGGAGTGCCTGCACCCTGCTCACAGCGCCAAATGTTGGGGTAAAAAGAAGACTGCTCTGATTTAAGGTGGATACCCTGATATAAGGAATCGACACCCGCCTGTTAATGCGACCACAGAATCACTCAGATGAAACCTCAGTTCAACCGGTCTTTATTTAAGCATGCAGGGGAAACGTTCCCGAATTAACCTTCTAAGAATAGAGGTTTCTACATCGACCGTTATACATTTTCTGAGATGTGCGACCCTCCTACAAAACCACTGATTGGCCTGCTGCTTATCAGCAAAGTTACATTGATTCGTTGACCCTTATCAGACTGGCTCTGAGTGGCTCCCCCATCCTTTATATCTTTCATCACCTGTCAGTCTTATGGGATGTGTTGCTCAGTGGTGTCAACTTTGACTCAGTTCCTCATGATGTTTTGATTAACCTTGTTTCCTAGGATGCTGCCTCCTTACCCTTCTCCCAAGAACTCGAGTCAAAACTACAGTCAATACTATAATCTATGTTCCCCAAACAGTTTATTCTACTGTCCTTGGCAAGTGTTGTCTTGTGCTGAATCTTCCATCAGTCTGTGCTCGGGTTCAACGCATTTACCAGCAAGCTTTGCTTTTTAGCTGTTCTCCATTTTAAAACCCATTTGTAAGTGAGTTTTATAAGCGAGCTATATATGCATATAAGCGAATGTCTACTTCCACTTTGGTGTCAGTATTTTTTCCCCTTACAATACTATACCCCCTTACAATTTGCTCCCACTCTAAAAATGAGTTTGTAGCTGACTGAACAGTCCAGTACGAGAACCACATTCCCTGTCACAGGTGGGACAGACAGTCATTGAGAGAAAGGGTGGGTGGGACTGGTTTGCCGCACGCTCTTTCCACTGCCTACGCTTGATTTCTGCATGCTATTGGCGATGAGACTCGAAGTACTCAGTGCCCTCCCGGATGCAATTCCTCTACTTAGGTGGTCTTTGGCCAGGGACTCCCAGTTGTCGGTGGGGATGTTGCACTTTATCAAGGAGGCTTTGAGGGTGTCCTTGAACCGTTTCCTCTGCCCACCTTTGGCTCATTTGCCGTGATGGAGTTCCGAATAGAGCGCTTGCTTTGGGAGTCTCGAGTCAGGCATGCAAACAGTGTGGCCTGCCCAGCGGAGCTGATCGAGTGTGGTCAGTGCTTCAATGCTGGGGATGTTGGCCTGGTTGAGGACGCCAACGTTGGTGATATTTCTCCCAGGGGATTTGCAGGATTTTGCAGAGACATCGTTGGTGATATTTCTCCAGAGACTTAAGGGGTCTACTGTACATGGTCCATGTATCTGAGCCATACAGGAGGGAAGATATTATTACAGCCCTGTAGACCATGAGCTTGGTGGCAGATTTGAGGGCCTGATCTTCGAACACTCTTTTCCTCAGGCAGCCGAAGGCTGAACTGGCGCACTGGAGGCGGTGTTGAATCTCGTCGTCAATGACTGCCCTTGTTGATAAGAGGCTCCCAAGGTATGGGAAATACCTTATCAAATCTGTGCTGACTGTCCCTGATTAATCCTTGCCTTTCTAAATGTAGATTTATCCTGTCCATCAGGATTTTTTCCAATTATGTTCCCACCACTGAGGTTGGGCTGACAGGCCTGTAATTACTCAGCCTATCCCTTTCTCCCTTCTTAAACAAGGGTACCACATTAGCAGTCCTTCAGCAGCATGCCTGAATCCAAAGAGGACTGGAAAATGATGGTCAAAACCTCTGCTATTTCCTCTCTTGCTTCACTCAACAGCATGGGATACATTTCATCCGGGCCTGGAGACATCCACTTTCAAAGCTGCCAAACCCTTCAATACCTCTTCTCTCACTATGTCTATTTTGTCCAGAATTTTACACTCCTCCTCGATAGCAGTATCTACATTGCCCCTTTCCTTTGTGAAAACAGAAGCAAAGTATTCATTAAGAAGCATACATCTTCCGCCTGCACACACAGATTACCCTCATGGTCTCCAATAGGTCATACGCTTTCTTTAGTTATCCTCTTGCTCTTAATATATTGATAAAATATCTTTGGGTTTTCCTTGATTTTACTTGCCAAGAATTTTTCATGCTCTCTTCACATTCCTAATATCCTTTTTAATTTCACCTCTGAAATTCCTATATTCCTCTAGAGATTCTACAGTATTTAGCCGTCATTATATGACTCAAGCTTCCAATTTTTTCTTTATCCTCCCCTGTAAGTCCCTTCACATCCAGGGGGCTCTAGAATTGTTATTCCCATCCTTTTTGTTTAAGGGCACATGTTTGGCCTGAGCCCTCAGGATCTCCTCCTTGAATGCCTCTCACTGTTCTGACACTGATTTACCTTCAAGTAGCTGTTTCCAGTCTACTGTGGCCAAATCACTGCTCAACTCAGCAAAGTTAGCTCTTCCCCAATTTGGGACTTTTATTCCTGGTCTATCCTTGCCCTTATCCATAACTATCTTGAATCTGACTGAATTATGGTCACTGACAGCCAAGTGCTTTCCCACTGATACTCCTTCCACCTGCCCAGCTTCATTCCCCAAAACTAAATCCAGAAATGCCCCCTCCCATGTTGGGCTTGTTACATACTGACGAAGAAAGTTTTCTTGAATGCATTTTAGGAATTCTGCAGATCGGGGCCCAGGAGAGGCGTGAGTTTGGGACTTAGAAGAGGCGAGGGCCCAGGCACAGCACGGGCCTGCCAACAATGCGATATGTGTGAGCACTTGGTCTGTGCAGCAGAGCTGGTCTCCAGTCATCTTGGTTAATCCTTGCCACTGGACCAAGACCTAGCTCTGTCAAGCCCGTGGGGTGCAACAGCCACCACACATTAAAAAATCCACACACAGGCATCTTCCACCCTTCAAGATGTAGTTCGGGATCTGGAATATTAGGTCCTTCATTGAAACATCTGTGAATTCATCCCTTTTCGGTGTGGAAGCAAGTCATCCTCATTTCCAGGGACTGCCTATGATGATATGATGATATCCTTCACACTATATTTGTCCCAATCAATATTAGGATAGTTGAACCCTTTAATTTTTCCCATAGCTCCCCACTATTACAGCCCTATAGTTTTTAAACTTCACAGAAACTTGCCTACGGACTTGCTCTTCTATCTCCCTCCCATTGTTTTGGGGTCTATAATACACGCCCAGCAGTGTGATCGGCCCTTTTTTATTTTTCATTTTGACCCATATGGCCTCATTTGGTGATCCCTCTAACACATCATCCCTCCTCACAGCTGTATAGTTTATTTATTCAATACCTTGACACCCTGCCTCTCGCTTTTCCCCCCTCTTTCCTGTCTAAAAACCCATAGTTAGGAATATTGAGCTGCCAAACCTGCCACTCTTTCAACCATGTCATACTCCCAAGTGTCTACCTGTGCTCTCAGCTCATCCGCCTTATTTGCTATACTCCTTGCATTGACGTGTATACAATTTAGCACAGGAAGACGTCCTTGATTACTACTTACTAACCCTTGTTTCCTCTGTCTGACAAATTCACTTTCTACATTCTTGCTTTGCAATTTCAGCTTTACTTCCCTATTGAATTTGTTCTCAAGTTCCCATCCCCCTGCCAAGCTAGTTTAAACTCTCCCCAACAGCACGAGCAAAACCCCCCGCGAGGATCTTGGTCCCAGCGCTGTTGCGGAATTTAAAGCCCTCCCTCCTGCATCAACTCTCCAGCCACGCAATCATCCTCTCTATCCTTCTATTCTTGTAATTATTAGCATGTGGCACCGGTAGTAACCCAAGGATTACTACCTTTGAGGTTGAACCCTTTAATTTTTCTCCTTGCTTCCTAAATTCTGCCTGCAGGACCTCATCCCTCTTTCTACTTATGTCATTGGTCACAATATGGACCACAACCTCTAGCTGTTCACCTTCCCCCCAGAATACTCTGCATTCCGCTCTGTGACATCCTTGACCCTGGCACCAGGGAGGCACCATACCATCCTGGAGTCACATCTACGGCTGCAGAAACACCTCTCTATTCCCCTAATTATTGAATCCCTTACCATTATAGCTCTTTTATTCTTTGTCCCTCCCCTCTGTGCAGCTGAGCCACCCGTGGTACCTTGGACTTGGCTCTGGCTGCACTCCCCAGAGTCACCATCGCCCTCAATGGTGCTCAAAAGAGAATATCGGTTGGAAAGCGAGATGGACTCAGGAGGGGACTCCTGCACTATCTTCCTAGTATTCTTCCTCCATCCTCTGCCTGCACGCTTTTAAGCTGCGGGGTAACCACCTCCTGAAACGTGCTATCCATATAGCTCTCAACCTCATGGATGCACTGTGGTGACTCCAGCCGCTGCTCAAGCTCCAAAACGTGGAGCTCAAGTAGTTGAAGCTGGAGAAACCTCCTGCTCACATGGTTGTATTGGCTGCGCGAAGCATCCGGGACTTCCCACATGCCGCAGGACATGCACTCCACAGGACTGAGCTGCCCTGCCATCCCTCTAATTATCTGATTATAAAAGAGAAAAAGAGATACTCACCAATCAAACAGCCAATCACTTACCTGCCTGGACAAGGAGGGATATACTTGCATTGGAGGCAGTTCTGAGAAGGTTCACGAGGTTGATTCCTGAGATGAAGGAGTTGACTTATGAAGAAAGGTTGAGCAGGTTGGGCCTAAACTCATTGTTTAGAAGAATGTGAGGTGATCTTATTGAAACATATAAGATACTGTGGGGGCTCAACAAGGTAGATACAAAGAGGATGTTTCCACTCATAGGGGAATCTAGAACTGGGGGCATAGTTTAAGAATAAGGGGTCGCCCATTTAGAACTGAGATGAGAAATTTCTTCTCTCAGAGGGTTGTAAGTCTGTGGAATTCTCTGCCCCAGAGAGCTGTGGAGGCTGGGTCATTGAATATATTTAAGGTGGAGATAGATAGATTTTTGAATGATAAGGGGGTGAAGGGTTATAGGGAGCGGGCAGGGAAGTCGAGCTGAGCCCAAGATAAGATCAGCCATGATCTTATTACATGGCGGAGCAGGCTCGAGGGGCCAAATGACCTACTCTAGCTCCTATTTCTTATGTTCTTTCCTCATAGCTAAAATTCTCCTTGAAAATCTCCTGTATATCCTCTTTATTGCAATCACATCTTAAGAACATAAGAAATAGGAGCAGGAGTAGGCCATATGGCCCCTCGAGTCTGCTCCGCCATTTAATACTATCATGGCTCATCCAATGATGGACTCAGGTCCACTTCCCTGCCCGCTCCCCAGGAATCTTTCCTGTAATGTGACCAGAACAGTATGTGACCAGTTCAAGCATAACATCCCTGCTCTTATATTCTAAGCTTTGGCTAATAAAGGCAAGTATTAACCACCTTATCTACCTGTCGTGCTACCTTCAGGAATCTGTGGATGTGCACTTCAAGGTCTCTGTTCCGCTACACTTCTTTGTATCCAACCATTTATTGCGTATTTCCTCTACCCAAATCCATTACCTCACAATTCACCAGATTGAATTCCATTTACCACTTTGCTGCCCACCTAACCAGTCCATTGATATCTTGCAGTCTACAGCTTTCTTCCTCACTATCAACCATGCAACCAATTTTTATGTCATCTGCAATCTTCTTAATCATGCCCTCTACATTGAAGTCTAAATCATTGATATATACCACAAATAGCAAGGGATCTAGTACTGAACCCTGTTGTCACAGAATCACCCATCGACCATTGCCCTTTGCTTCCTGCCACTGAGCCAATTTTGGATCCAGCTTACCACTTTCCCTTCGATCCCATGGGCTTTTACTTTTCTGACCAACCTGCCATGTGGGACCTTGTGAAAAGCCTTGCTAAAATTCATGTAGACTATAACAAATGCACTAGCCTCATTGAGCCCCCTTGTTACCTTCTAAAAATTCAATCAAGTTAGGCAGATACTATTGTGTTCCTAATACAGATGAGGCTGCACACAGGGAGGTTAAAGTAACAGTGACCTCAGTCTTAATAAGATACTCCAGAGTGAGGAACAAGCTTATATACAGTGCTCCCAAGGGATGCTGGGATTCGTGGGAGTTCAGGGGATGAGCTCCCTGGTGGCGGTACATGGAAGTGCATGCTTTACAGATACACAACATCACTCCCCCTCAAAGCCAAAGTGAAAACTATTTACAAGATGAGGCGGTCGGGGGCCTTTCTTTCCCTGGTGGACCGCCTCGATACAAATGTCTGTTCTGGTGTGTTGGCTGTGCCCTCGCTGGGTTGTCATGTTGTTGACCCTGCAGTGCTGGTAGGTGAGCCTGGCCTTGCTGGGCTGCTGGGCATGATGGGTTCAATTTCCTGGTCCGGCGTGGTGTCGTTGATCCTTTGGGTGTGTGTTGTAGGCTCAAAAAAGGTGGTGTCTGCTGTGCATTGTTCGGGGCAGTCTGTGAACCGCAGACTCGTTTGGTCCAGGTGCTTTCTGCAAATTTGTCCATTGTCTTATTTGACTACAAACACCCTATTCCCTTCTTTAGCTATCACTGTGCCCATGATCCACTTGGGACCATGTCCATAGTTTAGCACATACACAGGGTCATTCAGATCAATTTCCCGTGACACAGTGGCGCGACCATCGTTTACATTTTGTTGCTGCCACCTGCTCTCTACCTAATCATGCAGGTTGGTGTGAACCAGCGAGAGTCTGGTTTTAAGTGTCCTTTTCATGAGTAGCTCAGCCGGGGGCACCCCTGTGAGCGAGTGGGATCTCGTGCGGTAGCTGAGCAGTACTCGGGACAGGCGGCTTTGGGGTGAGCCTTCTGTGACTCGTTTAAGGCTCTGTTTGATGGGTTGTACTGCCTGCTCTGCCTGCCCTTTGGAGGCTGGTTTAAACGGGACAGAGGTGACATGTTTGATCCCATTGCGGGTCATGAATTCTTTAAATTCGGCACTGGTGAAACATGGCCCATTGTCACTGACCAGTATGTCAGGCAGGCCGTGGGTGGCAAACATGGCCCTCAGGCTTTCAATGGTGGCAGTAGGGGTGCTTCCCGACATTATTTCACATTCAATCCATTTTGAAAAAGCATCCACCACTACCAGGAACATTTTACCGAGAAATGGGCCCGCATAGATCCTTGACCATGGTCTGGAGGGCCAGGACCACAAACTTAGTGGTGTCTCTCTGGGCGCGTTGTTCAACTGAACACACACGCTGCATTGCCATACACAGGACTCTAAGTCAGAGTTGATACCAAGCCGCCACACGTGGAATCTGGCTATCGCTTTCATCATTATTATACCCGGGTGTGTGCTGTGGAGATCCGAGATGAACGTCTCCCTACCCTTTTTTGGTAGCACTACGTGATTACGCCTGAATGGACAGCTCGTCCTTTTGCCGCTGGAACGGCTTGATTGGTTCTTGCATTTCAACGGGGATGCTGGTCCAGCTCCCATGTTGTACACAGTTTTTTACCTGGGGGAGCAGAGGATCTTGCCTGGTCCAAGTCCTAATCTGGTGGGCTGTGACAGGTGATTTATCATTTTCAAATGCTTCCATGACCATCAATAAGTCTGCGGGCTGCACCACCATCAACAAGTTTGCAGACTGCACCATTTCCACACCCGTGGTGGGCAATGGTAGCCGACTGAGAGCATTCGCACAGTTCTCGGTGCCTGGCCTGTGGCGGATGGTAGCACGAGTGCCCACCTTTGTATGCGGGCTGAGGCATTAGTATTTATCCCCTTGTTTTCAGCGAACAGGGATGTGAGCATCTTGTGATCGGTTTCCACAATAAATTTGAGGCCGAACAGGTACTGGTGCATTTTCTTTACCCCGGATACACACGCTAATGCCTCTTTCTCAATCATGCTGTAGGCCCTCTCAGCCTTAGACAAGCTCCTGGAAGCATAGGCGACAGGTTGCAACTTCCCCGCAACGTTAGCTTGTTGTAATACACACCCGACTCCATACGACAACGCATCACATGCTAGCCCAAGTCTTTTACACGGGTTATACAATACAAGCAGCTTGTTGGAGCATAAAATGTTTCTGGCTTTCTCAAAAGCAATTACTTGGTTTTTCCCCATACCCAGTTCTCACCTTTGCGCAATAACACATGTAGGGGCTCTCAAAGGGTGCTTAACCCTGGTAGGAAGTTACCAAAATATTTGAGGAGTCCCAGGAACGACCGCAGCTCTGTGACGTTCTGTGGCCTGGGCATGTTCCTGAGAGTCTCTGTCTTGGCACCTGTGGGCCGAATGCCGTCAGCCGCGATCTTTCTCCCCAAAAATTCCAAATGGGCATCTGTTGTAGCTGAACAGTGCCTTGTGAGTGTTGATGCAGGTGAGGCCCTTCGAAGACTCCTTCAACTCCTGCGTCATGTAGGCCGAAGTCAGGTCGAGCTTGGTGAACGTCTTGCCTCCTGCCAGCATCGCAAATAGGTCGTCTGCCTTCGGTAGCGGGTATTGGTCCTGTAGCGAGAAACAATTAATAGTTACTTTATAATCGCCGCAAATCCTGACCGTGCCATCACTTTTGAGTACTGGAACAATTGGGCTGGCCCACTCGCTGAATTCCACTGGGGAAATGGTGCCCTTGCGTTGCAGCCTGTCCAACTCGATTTCCACTCTCTTCCTCATCATGTGAGGTACCGCTCGCGCCTTGTGGTGAATGGGTCATGCCTCTCGGACAAAGTGGATCCACACCTTCGCCCCGGAAAAGTTTCCAATGCCTGGCTCAAAAAGGGAAAGAAATTTGTGAAGAACCTGGGTACATGAGGCCTCATCGACATGTGATAGTGCTCGGATGTCATCCCAGTTCCAGCAGATTTTGCCCAGCCAGCTCCTTCCAAGCAATGTGGGGCCATCGCCCGGGACAATCCAGAGTGGCAGTTCGTGCACCGTGCCCTCGAGGTGACCTTGACCATGGCACTGCCCAGGACAGTGATAAGCTCTTTGGTGTACATTCTCAGCTTCATGTGGATGGGGCTCAGGACTGGTCTGAATGCCTTATTGCACCACAGTCTCTCAAACATCTTTTTACTCATGATGGATTGGCCAGCGCCAATGTCCAGTTCCATGGCTACGGGTAAGCCATTCAATTTTACGTTTGGCATTATAGGTGGACATTTCATCGAAAATGTATGCACCCCGTGTATTTCAGCATCTGCCTCCTCTTTCTGAGGCTCGAAATTGCTTTGATCCATAATGGACCGATCTTCCTCTGCCACGTGGTAGTTAGCAGGTTTTGCAGAGCTTGCAGCTCGTTTGCAAGCTCGTTGGAGGTGCCCCATTGTTCCACAACTCTTGCAAACATACCCTTTGAAGCAGCGTGAATAGGCTGAATGGAAGCCTCCACAACGCCAACAAGGTGTGAATTGCCTTGCATTCATCCTTTGTTGGGGACTGAGTCATTTGGGTCACCTGAGGCCTGCTGGCAGTTGCAGACTCGTGGGTTCTGCCTTGTACATTTCTGCTCACTGTTAGCATGAATGTTTTCCCGGAAGAATCACTCGACACTCTGGGTCGGTTCCAACACCAAAACGGCCTTTATTACGCCAGCGGGGAGAGTGCCTCTGGTCCAACTCCAGGCACTCCACTCTTCTCATCGATAAAGACAGAATTTTATATTAAACTCCAAATTTTCTAAACTTCTAATTCAAGTACTTGCCAAATATTTTTTTTTAAATTGATTTAAAACGAGACCACACATTTTTAATAGCTATCTTGTTTACTGAAATACAATTTTCACACAAGCTGTGTACATGCCAACATTTCGGGGGGGTTTTATGGTCCTGTTCACTGGGCAAATCTTGTGTTTTATTTCTCTCTTGGCACAAAATCTAAACTTCCGTGCCAGTTCCATTTTCTGTAAGAATTTTAAAATTCAGTAAGATTTTCTAATTCCCAGTTTTTTCTTTCTGTGCTGAGTTCGCATAGTTTAGATCTTTTCTCCTCGTTATTTTCAAAACCCTCCTGCTTGTTTAGACTATTCGGGACTTTTCTTGATAAACATGTCTATTCTGGAAATCTTTTTTTTTCCAATTAAACCAATATCTTTTTCACAACTAATATCAACTAGTATTTAGTAAGCTATGTCTTTTTCCATCACAAACACCTTTTTTTAAAGAGATCAGATTTAACTTTTTGTTTTAAATGTATCGCATTTTGTTTTGCCTTTTCTTAACCAGTGTTACTTGAAACCTTCACAACAAAATTAACTCTTCACTGTTCCCATCCTAATTTCTGCTCCCCTTTCATAGAATTTGTATTTATTGTTGAATTACAAAATGTCAAATATGGTAATACTGGTTTTTTTGTGCCTAACTTCTGTTTTAAAAGCTGAACAAAAACTCTAATCTTTTGCTCTGTAACTTCAATTTTGTGGTACTATATCTCATAAATTACATCTTTTTTAAGCTTCAGCTTCTGACACAATATGTGTACTTTTATTAAAAAGGCTTCCAAACCCAAGATTTTCCAATACAACCAAAATGTTTATCAGGTGAGAGTCACCTGAAATATCTCAAAATCCCAATTTAAATATTGTACTGCCAATCTGTTATTTAAAAATCTCTTCACTGAGCTAGAAGCTTTCGCATCAAGGTTTTACACAAAGCAAAAATGGGAGCGTATTCCCCCAGCCTGCAGCCTCGAGAGACCCACACAGGCTTCTTTTTTTAAAAGGCATTACAGCTTCCCTTCTCCATTCTTTATCTCATTCCTAGACAGACATTCACAGAAGTCTCCTTTCATTCAACAAAGTTTATTGTTTAGCTGGCTCTATTCTTGATCCACACTTCACTTAAGATAATCACTGTCAGGTTTTTTTTAAATTTCTTATATGTTGATTAACTGCCTCTGTTAATTTGTTGTGGGCTCGAAGAATCAAGACCACGGCTTTCTCATCTTTATCTTTCTTTTCCTTCTCCCACCATTCCCGCTGATTTGCTGGAGGGTCCTGGGCGTCCCATCCTGACTTAATCATCTTCTCAATTAGTTTCTTTTGTTTTTCCACCAGGTGGCGGGTAAGGGACCCTTCTGGTCCCCACTCGAGGTTACTTGCTTTATTGGCCATTCCTGGGTAGGACTAGAACCATTAGGAATCTACTCTCAGAGGTCCGCTTTCTACCTAGAGTAACTTGTAGTAGACCGTCTCCTGGCTACTGTCAGGTCACAAGTTCTGCTATTATATAAACTTATACAATTCTTAAAACACGTTTAAGCAATTCCCGCAGTGCCCTACGCCTCCTTAACGACTACCTACTACTGTTTTGTCTGTTGGTCTGACCCTGTTCACAGGTTTGGTTTCCGTTGGTTGCTGTGCACCGCCTGGTCCCCGGGGTATATTTTCAAATGACACTACTGGGTCCGGGAAGTGTCGCTCGGTATCACGATCCCACGGTCTAAGTGTGTTCCCTACGCCTACTTGTAATCTAGTGAAATATGCAGTGTTTGCTCTTACGTCTGTTTAATTTTACTTAATAAACTCAATTTGTAAATTTACACAATGGCCCATATCTAACAACAACAGCGAGGCTAACAGTGCCCATTATTACAGGGTCAATCTGTCATCAACTGCTGGCATCCGCACATGCGCAGTTAAACACAGAAATCATGAAGTTTCTGTCAGTGATACCCCGCTCTTCCAAAGTCTGTGCTGTTGCAGTTTTCGACGATGGAATCAATGTAATGGCATAAACTTGGGCAAATTGTTATCTTGTCCCACATTAAAAATGGCTGGATAAGTGAGGGCTAGTGCATTCAGGAGTAAGTGAATGTTTAATGGCGTAATAAGTGATAATTAGAGTGAACAATCTCTGTGGCGCTGAAAAATTAATTTTACAACTGTGAAGTCCCATTCCTCATCAGAAAATTTAAATAAAAAGAATTTGTATGTTTTTCTCTTATCTCTCTCCCTTAATCCAATCTGTATTTCCCAATCTTTAATTTGCTTCCTGTACAATAATTTAAATGTAATTTATATTTCCTGGTTTTTACCTACTAGTTTGCAGTGTGTGTGTCTCAGCGAGGAGATTTCAGTCTGATTAGTTGAAGTGCTCGCTGCTGCTTGTCGTGCTGACAGGCACCACCTGTAGAGGGTGCCGCACTGAAACAAACGGCAGATTAGTGGAAATCTCCGTTGACAAGCCCGCAAAAAGTCTGTTCACCGCTGAGGAAAATACGGGCCCTTGACATATACAGTCTTAGAAAGCACAAGAAATAATAATTGGTGAGCATCTGCGTTGTAACACTACCATTTACAATTTTGAAAATGAGGATCCTCACTGTAAGGCTAAATGCTCTTCTCAATCTTCCTTGCTGCCACGCTCCACCTCACAGTCAACAGGCTCCCTGCTGGAATGGCACTAAACTACCGAACCAGTGGGAACCTATTCAACCTTCGCCATCTCCAGGCCAGGTCCAAGATCACCCCAACCTCTGTCATCGAGCTACAGTACGCGGACGACGCCTGTGTCTGCACACATAGAGGCTAAACTCCAGCTCATTGTAGACGTATTTACTGAGGCGTATGAAAGCATGGGCCTTATGCTAAACATCCATAAGACAAAGATCCTCCACCAGCCTGTCCTTGCCACACAGCGCTGCCCTCCAGTCACATCAAGATTCATGGCGCGGCCCTGGACAACGTGGACCATTTCCCATACCTCGAGAGCCTCTTATCAACAAGAGCAAACATTGATGACGAGATTCAACACCGCCTCCAGTGTGCCAGTGCAGCCTTCGACTGCCTGAGGAAAAGAGTATTCGAAGACCAGGCCCTCAAGTCTGCCACCAAGCTCATGGTCTATAGGGCTGTAGTAATACCCGCCCTCCTGTATGGCTCAGAGAGATGGGCTATGCACAGTAGACACCTCAAGTCGCTGGAGAAATACCACCAACGATGTCTCAGCAAGATCCTACAAATCCCCTGGGAGGATATTAGCATCCTCGACCAGGCCAACATCCCCAGCATTGAAGCACTGATCACACTTGATCAGCTCCGCTGGACAGGCCACATTGTCCGCATGCCAGACACGAGACTCCCAAAGCAAGCGCTCTACTTGGAACTCCTTCATGGCAAACAAGCCAAAGGTGGGCAGATGAAACATTACAAGGACACCCTCAAAGCCTCCCTGATAAAGTGCAACATCCCCACCGACACCTGGGAGCCCTGGCCAAAGATTGCCCTAAGTGGAGGAAGTGCATCCGGGAGGGCGCTGAGCACCTCAAGTCTCATCGCCGAGAGCATGAAGAAAGCAATCGCAGGCAGCGGAAAGAGCGCACAGCAAACCAGTATCACCCTCCCTTACCCCCAACGACTATCTGTCCCACCTGTGACAGGGACTGTGGCTCTCGTATTGGAATGTTCAGCCACCTAAGGACTCATTTTAAGAGTGAAAGCAAGTCTTCTTCGATTCCGAGGGACTGCCTATGATGATGAAAAGGTCTTGTAATACCAAACTATTCAATAACATTTTACTGTTTGTCTATCAAGCATTTAACACAACAACATACTGGTGATAAAAATGCTACATTGTATCAGATATGCATGGCATTTCAGTGATCGTATAATGGCCCATAATTTGCGGTCAGTGGCGAAGCAAAGGAATTCATCACTAGCCCTGAAGTAAGTTTCCCACAAAGATCTTGTGATCTCCGTAGCGAGAAGTTCAGCTTCTCCGACATTCAGTTGAAATCAGTGTAATTTAATCGGGAATCCCTAATGCGAGCTGCTGTGGCACCATCAAGCTGTCTAAGCAGCCAATCACAATGCAGAATTCGCGCAGACAGCAAACGAGGAAGTGAGTAAGCTCCTTTTGTTCTAGCTTTGAAAAAATGTTATGGAGAGCAAAACAAAGATTGGGGTTCTCACATGGGGAAAGGTAAACCTGAAATAAAGATGAACAAACTTAAAAAAAAATTCTTTAAAGTTTCTTAAAAATTGCAATTTTTATTAAAATGGATAAATTTGACACTCCACAAAATTAAAATGTGTTTTTCAGGGACATAACGTTTGTTTAGCAGTCAATACGCTGTTAAAACCCAAGTTACACATAATCCAAAAGTGACTGACTTTTAATGGGGTATTTAACAGCAATATTACTGTGAAAAAGCCGAAGCTTTAGTCAATACCACTGATTTCCCTGATTATACTGACTGCCGGCTGTGAGGGGAGTGGGGATGGAGGAAGGGGGGGGCACAACGCTGCCAGTATCGGAGCAGTGAATGACAGACTGCAAATTCAAGATTTACGCGTTGGGGTGCGCATGTGCTAAATCCTGAAGTTGCGATCAGTTTCAAAAGGATAATAACAGCGAACACTGTTCATTCGTTGTTATTAGCCACTGCAAATTCTAGGTGGATGTCTTCTCTCTCCTCGTAGCAGTGTTAGTTAGACCCATCGACTCTGAGCAATACAGTAAGGCATGATTGGGCTGCCATGGCTAATAATGCAACTATCAATTTGTAGCGCTTGCTGGTTTGATACTTGCAAACAGGTCAGAAGTCAATGTCATCATGTCTACACCATGATAATGTAAATCCTTAGATTTCTAGGTTGGTTTGGTTGGTTTTAAATCCAATTTTATTTCAATATTCTAACTTCAAAATGAACAATTTGAATCAAAAGAAATAGGTAAATAAAAGTGTTTCATGTTATTTTTAAATAGTTTTAATATGTAATCGAAGTAAAGATAAATTTAAAATAATAAAAATAGGAGAGAAAAATGGTGAAGAAGAATATGAAGAAAAGGGAAGTTGGAGTAAGTGCAAGTTAATTGTTAAAAATAAAAGTTTATATAGAAATAAAAAATGGTTTTGGCATGGTGTCAATATTAGAGAAATAAATCTGTTCTTGCAATTTGAATATTATTATTGCAATATTAACGTATGTTTCAGGCTCAAGTGGAGTATAAATGCCAGCATTGACTGGTTGAGCCAAATGTCCTGATTCTGTGCTGTATATTCTATGTAATAGTGAATAAGCTGAACTTTAAATAAATAGTTATCCCAGGGAACCTGGAATTCCCTGGAACTATTGGCAGTCTAAATGTTAAAATCAAAAGGATTTATTGTGGATTTTTAGTTATGGGTGTGGATCATCCTTGTTCTTATTTGTGGAACAACTCACAAAGATAATTTGAAGAGCAGCTTGCAAATCATATACAATTTGAATAAAAATAAAATCTTCCTCATTGATAGCTCAACTCCTAAATCAGCCAGAGTACAAAAAAAACTCTCACAGCATTCAAATTGTATGAAAACTGACCTGAAATTGATGAATAGATCAGTGAAGATGGGGGTTTTATGATTGAGCAGCGAAAGACAAGAACAAATCTAGTTTGACTCCCTGCAGTGGTGTACTGGGCATATTACACATCTCTGATTTCATCAATCCTCACACAGTTTCTCCAAGGAGGCAGCAGGCATTTCCAAGCAAATGGATTTGATGCTTGAATCTTTACACAGCGAGCAAAGATCGTCTGGTACATTGCAACATTCTGTCATAGTTGGGGTGAGGCATGGGGGTTCTGATGATGTCACAAACCCTGACAGCAGTACTGCCAATGTGCAGTCTTTAGGATCCGTTGACTAGGCCTAGTTCGATAACAATAGTGACAGTAGTGTTACTGTGAACCCGCACAGAAAAGACCAAAAAAAAATCAGGAAATTGAGCAGCAAGCAACCTTCAACACTTTTGACATTTTCTTGCAACCCAGTTATTTCATTTCAAATGAACCAATATTGAAGATGTGTTAACATGACAACCTGTAGAAGAGAAATGTTACTAGAAGCACTAAAAAAAACATTGGAATAATTAATTGAATGCGCCTTTATGTTATGAAGTGAACATTTCCCATGCAATTACATGGAAATAAAAAATATTGAACAGAATTCAGTGGGAAGCATTAATCATGGGGCTACATATTAGCAAAGAAGTTGCTGTAGGTATAAAACTCTGTGTCCACGGCAAGATGTGATGCTGGCCAGCAATTTGGAAAGTCTATTGCTGTGTGCGATAACCACCTTGGTTCTACTTGGCTCCAAATTACTGTCTAAATGTTGCTGGCTTCATACACTACTGAACTGCAGCCTTGTATTGGACTTCTTGTGCTCACTGTTTCCTGGATAACTGCCACAGCTATTCTTCCGTAACTTCTTCGCATTCTCATGGAGTAGTGCAATATACTCCCTCATTCTGTAAAGCCCAATTCTATAGAAATGTTACTAAGTACAATCAACCTATTTCAAGTGCTTTACTGACCACGAACAGCTGCTTAAGAGGATTAGTGGTTTTCTATTTTCACTGACTGGTCCACCATATGGGAAATAGTAAGTAAACCATCAGAAGTAAATTCTCCTGGATTTCTAATAACCGTTGCTAACCCTAAATGAGAACAAGAACTTGTATTCATATAGCACCTTTAACATAGTAAAATGTCCCTAGGCATTGTAAAGTTTAACACCGAGCCAAATAAGGAAATATTAGAGCATCTTAAAGGAGGAAAGAGAGGTTTAAGAAGGGAATTCCAGAGCTTTGGGCTTCGCCAGCAGAAGGCATGGCCGCTATTGGTGGAGCGATTAGAATCGGGGATGCTTAAGAGGCCAGAATATGGAGCAGAGAGCAGGAAGGCAAGGATCATCAGAGGGGTTCGGGGCCAGGGATAGTCGGGGGGGTGGGGGTGAGATCAGAGGCTGGGGGGAAAGCGGAAGGGTCGGAGCGTGTCTGATTGCAGGGGATTGGCAAAGCAGCAACGCTGGATCCAGCAGGTAGATGGAAAGGCGCTTACCCCTGGATCCAACAATCCTTACCTTCCTTTAGCTGCCGGATTCCCTGTGGCCTGGGAAACTTAGTTGCCCAGAGTTAAATTTAAAGTGGAGCTTCAAAAATGAGGCACGCAACCTTATTATAATATTTAAAGTGTCAACTTGTCTCCTGAGAGCAGGTTGGTTGCCCTGCCCCCCTTTCCTCCACCCCACCTCTGTTAAAACTGTAAATGGGCGGGTTGGGGGTCGAGATTACACTGTAACTTCCCACCCGAACCCAACCCACCCGTTGTCCTTCTTTACATGGTGGTCTGTTCCAACTGTTTAAACCAAGAAAGGGCCAAATATTACTCCAACCAGGCACGTGAGTTTGAGGGCAACCATCTCCAGGCTGTGGGACTTCTACTCATGACCGTCTTGCTAGGTGGCAAGCACTTCCATCACTGGAGTTACCTGGCTTGCTTTGCTCTGCTGGGTTTCAGTAAGCATCAATTTGTCTCAGTTGATACTGGGTAATAGGCCACTGTTTGATGAGACCTAATAAAAGTTCATAAATTATTGTGAATTCCAAACCCCCAGCGTCCTCTATTAACTGAGCAAATCGTTTAGTATTAACTACATGTAGAGAGGTGTGAAAGGTCTTTTCAGCCGTCACCGTTCATGTGTTTGTATATCATGGTGCCTATAAAAGTCTCAGATAGCTTGCATATGAACTAACGAGCTGGCTTAACAATTTATTTCAGAGTGACCCATGGAAAATAAAACTTAGCGGTTTCTAAAATAACAAAAATAAAAAGTCTAATTTTAATTCTGCGCATAATCATACCACAGCAGCAGTGGGAGCAGCTGCTATTGACGGAAGCTCCAGTCCTGGCAGCAGTGACTGAGCTAATGTTTGTGTATCCATGGTGAACTCATCCTTTTTTGGCGTGAAAGCAAGTTATCCTCGTTTTGAGGGACTGCCTATGATGATGATCCATGGTAGTGATCTGATAGTGTGGAAGAGAGGATATTTTTTTCTATTTGATGGTTGTAATGATTTGGGCTTTTCACATTCCATTTTCCCCTTTAACAATTGTGAAAAATTCATTGCAAAAAAAGTAATGTTCCTCGTGATATAGAAAGGTATCTTGGGTTGTGTAGCTCTGGGTTATGAATTGCCCTAGTTGCAATAAAATTGCACAATTAATTTTATGTAATCTTCATTATAATCAAATTAGTGTAAATATCAATGTTATTCCCCAGACCTGACCATTTCATAATGACCTCCATATAATTTGGTGTCGGAGTTGCTGAGCTGTGCCGTTGAATAAAAATGTGTTTGAAGGGACAGCATGTACTGCAAGATTAGCTAATCAGCTCTTCTTCTGATGGGTTTTCATGTTATTTTCTTTCCTTTGGCTAATGCTGGTTGAAGAAGGTTTGTAGGATAAGTTTGAGCCCACCAATATTTTGCTGACAACTTACTAAGTGAGACAATGGATATTCTTATCATAATTCTTATTTCTGCTATTTAGGAGCAGGAATGGAGGGAAAGGAAGGAATGCGCCTCCGCTAACTCCTGCGCCGGTCGCGCTCTTTCCCAGCAAAAACTGTTTTGCTCCCCATTAGTGCCCCTCGGGGCACAGAATAGGGGAATTTCGGCCCCTTTCTGGGCCCTGAACTTGCGATGGCTATGACAGCGCAGGAGCTTATTTGCACAGTGTAAGGGGAGGGGGGTGATGAGAAAATGTTATAGGTATTAATTATCTTGAAGTTAAATTAACAATGCCTTCTCAGTTTACCTCGCTTCTTTTATCAAAACTCACTAGAATAAGCTTTGAGACGCAATGCTGACTCTTGGCACCTTCCCTTATTATTCCTTTCGTCTTTTATCAATTTCTGTTAAATGGACATGTTTTCCATTATACTAATGCTGTACATTATTTGAAATATTCATCAGGATATAAAATAATCCAACATGGTATAAATCTGTCACTGTTCACAAGGCTTTATTTTAACAATCCTTTCATTGTTTCCAGTTTTAACTGAATCGGAAAATTCAATGTTTTTGGTATTTGATTACCTGGCTTGCAAGCGCAGAGATTAGTTTGTTTCGCTTTTGTTTTGTATAAGTTAAACATCCTCTTTATAGTGAGTCTGTACAAGTGAATGCTACACAAAAAAACTGGGAACATCTCTTGCCACAAACAATAGCAATCTCCTCAGTTTCCTGATTGGCTAAGAGTCAGGAAATGAAAGGAGCACCGCCCCACATAATCCCACGTCCGCTTACGCACAGCATTGCGCTCCTGGGATCCGCTGTGCACAACTCTGCAGCGAAAGAGCACAAGTTCTCAAAGGGGAGTTCGCACCAGGTAAGTGTAAATATCCTACAGATATCGACGGCGTGCTCTTTAGCCACGCCACCGACTGCCAATTCAGGGTCCATATCAGGAACACTCTCTGGACTCATTACTACTTCAATGTAAGTATATTTTATTTCCCTACATGTGAAGTGTGTGTATGAATAGTTGATTATTACACAAACAAGAAGAAGCAGCATCTTGGTGCTTCCGCTTGCTGACAGTATATGACTGATATTTCTGGAACCTAATCATGTGCTTTTATGTGCTGTTCCAGTGGCAGGAGTACTTGAGGAGACAGGCTGCTGTGTGTCAATGAGAAACTCTGTGAATTCAGGTGACTCTCAACCTCTGTACACAGGGACTTGAGAAGTCCCAGCGAAGGCTACAATATTTCTGGTTGCCAAAGTTCGATCAGCAATGACTACAGTCATCGTTGAAGCTCAGAAAACATCCTTTTAAAACCATGGGAGAGAAATTCAATTCACACCCACTCATTTTTCCAGGTAAAAGTTCGCAGTTTTGCTCCTCCTCTGCTACCACCACCCACTGCTGCTCACTGTATGATCCAGTGCACACTTGCCAAATCGCTTGGGGTGGATGTACCCGAGCAGCTGTTTTGCTAAGTAAGACTGAAAGATGGTGTGTGCTATGAGTTGAATGCTTCCTTTTGAACTCCTGGTTCCGTGACTCTGCTTCATGCAACACACCATAGAAGAATTTTTCAGGTGAAAATAGCATTAAAAGATACAGGGGAAGAAACAATTAGAGGGCAAGGAAGTTGCTGCCAAGAGTACTCTGCTACAGAAAGGACATTCAGGAGATTAAAAGTACTATAAATTGTCTAGGTGGGAGATAACTACACATCATTGAAGTTTAATACATACCACTATTACAAAATAATCTTGCATCGAGTCAGATTATTACATTTTTTGTAACATTGCAACCACATATGCAGAATAGTGCCATTAGCATTTAGATTTTTGGCTCCCTCCTGCGCCACTCTTGTCGGGATATTTGTCGACCATTTGCAGAAATGAGTGTACTTGCTCCAGCAAAGATCGTGGTTGCCCCATCAGAAAATTGAGCTGTCCTGCTGTTCGCACAACTACTTCTTCAGAAATGTTTATGTTGGCCTTTGAACCTGGAAACAGAAATGGTCCTTGAAGGCACTTGCCATTTCTCACCCACTCATGGGAGAGGTTTCAATGAAAGGTGCTACTGATGTCTGGAGCTAGCCCACACTATACAAATCAGGCTGACTTTAGAAATAGGGACGGGGTCTGTGCACTAACTGTTGGATATGTGCTAATATCACAATGCCCAAAATGAACCCAAACAGATAGAAATCAGGATCTAATAGTCCAGTAGAATCTATTCCACCAATACCCTTCAGTTTCCTAAGATCCTCTTGTGGTTTAATCAGTCATCAAGATTCACAGTGCGGCCCTCGACAACGTGGACCACTTCCCATACCTTGGGAACCTCTTGTCAACAAAGGCAGACATTGATGAGGAGATTCAGCATTGCCTCCGGCCGCCTGAGGAAAAGAGTGTTCAAGGACCAGGCCCTCAAACCTACCACCAAGCTCATGGTCTACAGGGCTGCAGTAAATCCCGCCCTCCTGTATGGATCATGGATGATGCAGAGAAGACACAGCAAGTCACTGGAGATATATCACCAACGATGTCTCCGCAAGATCCTGCAAATTCCCTGGGAGGACAAACGCACCAACATCAGTGTTCTTGCCCAGGCCAACATCCCCAGCATTGAAGCACTAACCACTCTCGATCAGTTTCGCTGGGCAGGGCATTTAGTTCGCATGCCAGACACGAGACTCCTGAAGCAATTGCTCTGTGCGGAGCTCCTTCATGGCAAACGAACCAAAGGTGGGCAGCGGAAATGTTACAAGGACACCCTCAAAGTCTCCCTGGTGACATCAACACTGACATTTGGGAGACCCTGGCCGAAGACTGCCCTAGGTGGAGAAAGTGCATCTGGGAGGACGTTGAGCTCTTCGAATCTCAACACTGCGAGCGTGAAGAGGTCAGGCGCAGGCAGCGGAAGGAGCGTGTGGTAAATCAGTGCCACCCCCCACCCCCCTTTCCCCCGACGAGTATCTGTCCCACCTGTGACAGAGTCTATGGCTCTCGTTTTGGACTGTTCAGCCACCAAAGAACTCACTTTAGGAGTCTTCCTCGATTTTGAGGGACTGCCTATGATGATGATGATGATGTGACAGCAGTTTTCGATGCTGAGTTCTTCCTTCTAATTCCTCTACATTGCAAAAGTTCAAAATGAATCATAATGATATTGCCCATGACCAGCAAAATGACGATATTCAAGGCTAATTCAAGGATTGTTTGCCAGACAAAGCTCATATATCATTTTTCAATGCATTGTACAAATACAATAATTCAGATATCTAACTTGATGGTACCCTTTTTAAAATTCAGTGATATGAAATTCAGAATTATACAAATATATCTTCTTAAATAAATTATATCTCTCTTGCATCAGCATCACAACATACAAATGTCCATCCTATTATAGACACAATATGGCTTCCTAATAGTGTTAATTAAATACAAAGCCAACAAATGTCTCCTTAACAATTGATCAAAAGGCCAATTTAGCTACCAATCCTAATACGCCAACTTAAAGGGTCTAATTGAATTAACCTTTGATCAGAGAACGTTTCTCAATGGCCAGTCTGAGGACTGACACATATGAGGTTTCACGTCAAGCGTATGGATTCACTTTAGCTCCGGTTACATTATAATTTAATCATTTATACAAGCTTAACAAGTTTCTGTGTTTGTTATACTAATGTTACAAATTGCTTGTGTCAATTAAAAAATATGTTTAACCAGTGGTCATTGGTTTAAATTACGAATAGCACAATGAATGCATTTAGCAGAACTTCCTGTATGCTGAATAAACAAATGATGGCTCCATTGTATTTATCTCAGAACATGTAAATAGAGCAGAGGTATCCAGAAAAAAAATGTATCATCTGTAGAATACTATGTTTAACTGAATGTTGTAGGAAGCCGTTTGCATTTTAGAATTGTATTACAGGCAACTCTCGATTATCCACACACGGATCCAACGGGAAACCATTGTAACGGGATTTAAAATTTCGGCCCGGGAAGACATCAGGCCAGTGCGTTCGGAGTCCTTTTAGTCCGGGAAGGCATGGGTTTTCACTTTATAATATCAATCGCTCTAATGGAGAAATCGTTTACCCGGCATAACCCAATCCCCGAGGGACCTGGATAATCAGATCGGAGGCGGGAGCTCGAGGTGCGTGGTGAGGCCTATAAAGGCCCAGCGGCTGCGAGAGGCGGTGGCAGATCAGAGGCAGGAGCTCAAGGTGCGTGGTGAGGCCTATAAAGGCCCAGTGGCTGCGAGAGGTGGTGGCAGATCAGAGGCAGGAGTTCGTGGCGTTGGTGAGGCCTATAAAGGCCCAGCGGCTGCGAGAGGTGGTGGCATATCAGAGGCAGGAGCTCAAGGTGCGTGGTGAGGCCTATAAAGGCCCAGCGGCTGCGAGAGGCGGTGGCAGATCAGAGGCAGGAGTTCGTGGCGTTGGTGAGGCCTATAAAAGGCCAGCGGCTGCGAGAGGTGGTGGCAGATCAGAGGCAGGAGTTTGTGGCGTTGGTGAGGCCTACTAAAGGCCCAGCTTGTGCAGCTCCAGCCAGGAGAAAAAGCAAAAAAGAAGTCGAAAGGAATCAAAAGGTGACGTCACAGCCAAAGGGGTAAGTGATTGGCTGGTGATTGGTGAGTAGCTTTACTTTTTCTTTTTTATATCAGTAAGTAACCTGTTAACATTGTTGTCGCCAAATTAAGTGTATCTAAGGGTTAAGTCATGGCAGGAGAGCTCGGTCACGTGATATGCTCCTCCTGTACCATGTGGGAACTCAGGGACACTTCCAGTGTCCCTGACGACTACGTGTGCGGGAAGTGTATCTGCCTCCAGCTTCTGACGGTCCGCGTTGCAGAATTGGAGCTGAGGGTGGATTCACTCTGGAGCATCCACGATGCTGAGAATGATGTGAGTAGCACGTGTAGCGAGTTGGTCTTACCACAGATGAAGGGTGAACAGCCAGCTAGGGAATGGAAGACCAGCAGGAAGAGCAGTGCAAGGAAGGTAGTGCAGGGGTCCCCTGCAGTCATCCCCCTGCAAAACAGATACACCGCTTTGAGTACTGTTGAGGGGGATGACTCATCAGGGGAGGGCAGCAGCAGCCAAGTTCATGGCACCGTGGCTGGCTCTGTTGCACAGGAAGGCAGGAAAAAGAGTGGGAGAGCGATAGTGATAGGGGATTCAATTGTAAGGGCAATAGATAGGTGTTTCTGCGGCCGCAACCAAGACTCCAGGATGGTATGTTGCCTCGCTGGTGCAAGGGTCAAGTATGTCTCGGAGCGGGAGAAGGGAGGGAGAACAGCCAGTTGTCGTGGTGCACATTGGTACCAACGACATAGGTAAAAAAAGGAATGAGGTCCTACGAAACGAATTTAAGGAGCTAGGAGCTAAATTAAAAAGTAGGACCTCAAAAATAGTAATCTCGGGATTGCTACCAGTGCCACGTGCTCGTCAGAGTAGGAATCGCAGGATAGCGCAGATGAATACGTGGCTTGAGCAGTGGTGCAGCAGGGAGGGATTCAAATTCCTGGGACATTGGAACCGGTTCTGGGGGAGGTGGGACCAGTACAAACCGGATGGTCTGCACCTGGGCAGGACCAGAACCAATGTCCTAGGGGGAGTGTTTGCTGGTGCTGTTGGGGAGGAGTTAAACTAATATGGCAGGGGGGTGGGAACCAATGCGGGGAGACAGAGGGAAGCAGAATGGAGACAGAGGCAAAGGACAGAAAGGAGATGAGTAAAAGTGGAGGGCAGAGAAACCCAAGGCAAAAAACAAAAAGGGCCACTGTACAGCAAAATTCTAAAAGGTCAAAGTGTAATAAAAAGGCAAGCCTAAAAGCTCGGTGCCTCAATGCGAGGAGTATTCAGAACCCAGGAGAAGGCTCTGAGCTAGTTAGAGTGGGTGAGAACGCAGAAGAACAAGACCCCAAGAAAGAATGCAAAAGGCAGGAGGCAACAGAGCAGAATAGCACTGGGGTAAGTGTAAACCACAAGGTGATAGGAAGAGACAATATGTATGAATTTAAAGGGGCTGCAGAAGGGGTCAAAACTAAAAATCATGGTTTAAAAGCTAATATTAAAACACTTTACCTAAACGCATGCAGCATTCGAAATAAAGTAAATGAGTTGACAGCACAAATCATTACAAATGGGTATGATTTGGTGGCCATTACAGAAACGTGGTTGCAGGGTGGCCAAGACTGGGAATTAAACATACAGGGGTATCTGACAATTCGGAAGGATAGACAAGAAGGGAACGGAGGTGGGATAGCTCTGTTAATAAAGGATGATATCAGGGCAGTTGTGAGAGATGATATTAGCTCTAATGAACAAAATGTTGAATCATTGTGGGTGGAGATTAGAGATAGTAAGGGGAAAAAGTCACTGGTGGGCGTAGTTTATAGGCCCCCAAATAATAACTTCACGGTGGGGCGGACAATAATCAAGGGAATAATAGAGGCAGGTGAAAAAGGAATGGCAGTAGCATGGGGGATTTTAACGTACATATCGATTGGTCAAATCAAATCGCACGGGGCAGCCTTGAGGAGGAATTCATAGAATGCATACGGGATTGTTTCTTAGAACAGTATGTTACAGAACCTACAAGGGAGCAAGCTATCTTAGATCTGGTCCTGTGTAATAAGACAGGAATAATAAACGATCTCCTAGTAAAAGATCCTCTCGGAATGAGTGATCACAGTATGGTTGAATTTGTAATACAGATTGAGGGTGAGGAAGTCGTGTCTCAAACGAGCATACTATGCTTAAACAAAGGGGACTACAGTGGGATGAGGGCAGAGTTGGCTAAAGTAGCCTGGAAACACAGACTAAACGGTGGCACAATTGAGGAACAGTGGAGGACTTTTAAGGAGCTCTTTCATAGTGCGCAACAAAAATATATTCCAGTGAAAAAGAAGGGCGGTAAGAGAAGGGATAACCAGCCGTGGATAATCAAGGAAATAAAGGAGAGTATCAAATTAAAAACCAATGCGTATAAGGTGGCCAAGGTTAGTGGGAAACGAGAAGATTGGGAAAAGTTTAAATGACAGCAAAGAATGACTAAGAAAGCAATAAAGAAAGGAAAGATAAAGAGAGGAGGCTGGGGAGGGTGCAGAGAGGAGGCTGGGGAGGGAGTGAGGAGGCTGGGGAGGGGGCGGGAAGAGGCTGTGGAGGGAGCGGAGAGGAGACTGGGGAGGGGGGGAGGAGGCTGCAGAGGGGAATGGAGCGGAGGCTGTGGAGGGGGGCAAGAGGAGGCTGAGGAGGGGGCAAAGAGGCAGCTGGGGAGGGGGCAGAGAAGAGGCTGGAGGGCGCAGAAGAGGATTGGTGGGCAGAGGAGGCTAGGGAGGGTTGCGGAGAGGACGCTGGGGAGGGGGCAGAGAGGAGGCTGGGGAGTGGGCGCAGAGGAGGCTGGAGGGCGGAGAGGAGGCTGGGGAAGGGGTGGAGAGGACACTGGGGAGGGGGCTGAGAGGAGGCTGGCGGGGGGGGCGGTCGGCAGTGAGGAGTCTGCGGGACGGTGGGGAGGAAGCTGGGGAGGGGAGCAGAAAGGAGGCTGGGGTGGGGTGAGAGGAGGCTTGGGAGGGGGCGGAGAGGATGAAGGGGAGGGGGCAGAGAGGAGACTGGGGAGTGGGTGGAGAGGAAGCTGAGGGAGGGAGTGAGGAGGCTGGGTAGGGAGCGGAGAGGAGGTTGGGGAGGTGGCGGAGTGGATGCAGGGGAGGGGGAGAAAGGCGGCTGGGGAGATGGAGAGAAGGCTGGGGTGAGGTCAGAGAGGAGGCTGGGGAGTGGGCGAAGTGGAGGCTGCGGAGGGAACGGAGACAAGGCTGGGGAGGTGGAGGAGAGGAGGTTGGGGAGTCGGCGGTGAGGAGGCTGCGGGGCGGGAGCGAGGAAGCTGGGGAGTGGAGCAGAGAGGAAGCTGGGGGTTGAGGGGAGGCTTGGGAGGGGGCGGAGAGGATGATGGGTGTCATGTATTCTACTGTCATTGTCATCCATGTATGAACTGACCTAAGTTGTACACCGTGAGAACATTGACCACTAGGTGGTGAACTTGTGGGACACACTCCTAACCAGCACTTTCAGGTATAAAAGGGGAAGCTCCACCTATCTTCGGCACTTCAGTGCTGGCTAATAAAGGACTGGTCACAGAGTGCCCTTCTCTCTAGTATGGGCCTCGTGTGCATTTATACTGTATAGTAAGGACATATTATTGGCGAGGAGAAACTGGAATTTAAACCACGCGAGCATGGCCACTAGCAGCACAGACAAGAGGTACTGTGTTGGTGATGATTGGGACGATTTTATTGAGAGACTACAGCAAAGTTTCATCACTAAGGAATGGCTGCGACAGGATTCGGCTAACAAACGCAGGGCTCATCTCCTGACGGTTTGTGGATCCAGGACGTACTTCCTGATGAAGGACCTCCGAGCACCAGAGAAGCCGATGGACAAGACTTTTGAAGAGCTCAGTAAGTTGATCGGGGAACACTTTAAACCGGCGAGCAGCATGCACATGGCGAGACACCGGTTTTACACGCACCGGCGGCGAGAAGGGCAAAGCCTTCCAGACTTCGTGGCAGACCTCCAGCGACTGGCGAGCCTCTGTAAGTTCCCAGATGCATGCAGGGCGGAGATGCTGCAAGACCTTTTTATTGAGGGCATCGGGCACACTGCGTTTTCAGGAAACTGATTACGACCAAAGACTTGACCCTGGAAACGGCGGCTTTGATGGCCCAGGCATTTATCTCAGGGGAGGAAGAGACCAGAATGTTGTTTGGCAAAAATCTTGGGTTAAATACAGCAAATGACCAGGGAGTCAACATTGTTAACGCGGTACACAGTTCTCCAGGCAGACAGGGGCAATCGGACATGCCCGAGCATGTAGTCGAACACAAAGGGGGAATTCAACAGAGACAATGGCTAGCTGAACAGCGATTCATGCCATCGCAGTGGACAATCCAACCAGTAATGGGGCCATCAACACCTGTTAATCGTGCGTTTAAATCAGTTACAGAAGCAGTCATAGACGATCGACTGGTAATCGACCTCTTGCTTCCAACAACGGTTCATGTTGGAGGTGTGGACGCAAACACACAGCCAGAGCTTGCAGGTATCAGCAATATAACTGCAGAACCTGCAACGTCAGCGGTCACTTGTTGCGTATGTGCAGGAAGCCTGCAGCCAGGTTGATGTACGAGGAGGAAGGGCCCGATGTAAGCCTTACGAGGTCAAATGGACACTGGGGGAAATCGCTGGAAGCTGAAGTTCAGCGAGTTGATGTGGAGCACATATACAGTTCATACACCAGGACGCCACCGATAATGATGAAAGTGCTCCTCAATGGCATCCCAGTATCAATGGAGCTAGACACGGGGGCCAGCCAGTCCCTGATGAGTATCAAACAGTTCGACAAGTTGTGGGCATCCAAGGCCAGGAGGCCAAAATTATTGCCGATTGACGCACAGCTACGGACATAAAAAAAGGAGATCATTCCGGTGCTAGGCAGTGCCACTGTAGTCGTGACCCACAAAGATTCGGAGAACAATTTGCCACTCTGGATTGTCCCAGGGGATGGTCCCGCAATGCTGGGGAGGAGTTGACTTGCTGTCATGAACTGGAAATGGGGCGATGTCAATGCAATTTCTTCTGTGGAGCAAGTATCATGCTCACAGGTCCTGGACAAATTTGACTCACTATTTCAACCCGGCATTGGCACTTTCATGTGGACCAACATAGTGATTTACATAAACCCGGAAGCCAGCCCAGTATACCACAAGGCCAGAGCGGTGCCTTACGTGATGCGGGAAAAGATAGAAGGCGAATTGGACCGCCTGCTGAGGGAAGGCATCATCTCGCCAGTCGAATTCAGTGACTGGGCGAGCCCGATCGTGCCGATGCTCAAGGCGGATGGGTCGGTCAGGACATGAGGTGATTCCAAGGCCACCATCAATTGGGTGTCACTCCAAGATCAGTATCCATTACCGAGAGCAGAGGACCTCTTTGCAACGCTATCCGGTGGCAAACCTTTTTCAAAATTGGACCTGACCTCAGCTTACATGACCCAGGAGCTGGCGAGTGAGTCAAAGAAGCTGACCACCATTACGACACACAAGGGGTTGTTTGAGTATAGCAGATGTCCGTTCGGGATTCGCTCGGCCGCCGCGATCTTTCAACGAAACATGGAAAGTCTCCTCAAGTCGATTCCAAGGACGGTGGTTTTTCAAGACGACATCCTCATCACGGGTTGCGATACTGAAGAACACCTCCGCAACCTGGAGGAGGTGCTACGCAGACTGGACCGGGTAGGGCTGCGATTGAAAAAGGCGAAATGCCTCTTCCTAGCTCCAGAGGTAGAATTCCTGTGGATGAGGGTAGCAGCAGACGGGATCAGACCTACTGCGTCCAAAATGGAAGCGATCCAGAGAGCATCCAGACCCTGTAACACGATGGAACAGCGTTCGTTCTTGGGGCTCCTGAACTATTTTGGTAACTTTCTTCCCAAATTGAGCACACTGTTAGAGCTGCTACACGTGCTCCTACGCATGGGTCTGGGGGGATAGCCAGGAAAGGGCTTTTGATAGAACACGCAATTTGTTATGCTCCAACAATCTGTTAACGCTATATGACCCATGTAAGAAACTTGTGTTAACGTGCAATGCGTCGTCCTATGGGGTCGGGTGTGTGTTACAGCATGTTAATGTCATGGTTCAGTTACAGCCGGTAGCTTATGCCTCCAGAAGTCTGTCCCAGGCAGAAAGGGGCTACGGGATGGTAGAAAAGGAAGCACTAGCATGTGCATATGCAGTAAAAAAACATTGCACCAGTACCTGTTTGGCAGGAAATGTGAGCTGGAGACAGATCACAAACCCCTAACGTGCATTTTGGCCGACAACAAGGCCATAAATGCAAATGCGTCGGCTCGCATAGAGAGGTGGGCACTCATGTTAGCCGCCTATGACTATACAATTCGGTACAGACCGGGCACTGAAAACTGCGCCGATGCACTCAGCAGGCTCCCACTAGCCACCACCGAGGGGACAACCGAGCATGCTGCTGAGATGGTCATGGCTGTTGAAGCTTTCGAAAGCGAAGGCTCACCCGTGACAGCCCGTCAGATCAAAGTCTGGACAAATAGAGACCCGCTACTGTCTTTAGTCAAGAAATGTGTCCTGAATGGGGACTGGGCAGCCACATACGGGTCATGCCCTGAGGAATTTAAACCATTTCACAGGAGCAAGGATGAACTCTCGATTCAGGCCGATTGCCTACTATGGGGAAACCGAGTAGTCATGACCCAGATGGACAGAGAGGCATTCATCCGAGAACTCCACAATGAGCACCCGGGCATTGACACGATGAAGGCAATTGCCAGGTCACACGTTTGGTGGCCAGGGAGAGCCGCAGACCTGGAACTTTGTGTTCGCAGGTGCAACACTTGTGCCCAGCTGGGCAATGTGCCCAGGGATGCCCCCCTTAGCCCCTGGTCCTGGCCCACCAAGCCATGGTCATGCATCCATGTGGACTACGCAGGTCCTTTCATGGGAAAAATGTTTTTGGTTGTTGTAGACGCCTACTCCAAATGGATCGAATGTGACATTCTCAATTCAAGCACATCCTCTGCCACGGTCGAAAGTCTACGGGCAATGTTCGCCGCCCATGGTCTACCGGACATCTTGGTCAGCGACAACGGCCCGTGCTTTAGAAGCATTGAATTCCAGGACTTCATGGCAGGAAATGGTATCAACCATGTCAGAATGGCACCGTTCAAGCCGGCCTCAAATGGCCAGGCAGAACGAGCAGTGCAGATAATCAAACAGGGGTTGCTCAGAATCCAAGGGGGTTCCCTACAAAGCCGCTTATCACACCTCCTGTTGGCCAATAGATCCCAACCACACTCGCTCACAGGGTTTCCACCCGCAGAGCTGCTAATGAAAAGGATGCTCAAAATCAGTTTATCCCTTATACACCCAACCATAAAATAAATTGTTGAGAGCAGGCGCCGGTCACAATGTGATGACCATGACGGGAATGCGAGTGCGTGATGTATTGAAGTCAATGAACCTGTTTTTGTCCTCAACTACGCTGCAGGGCTCAAATGGCTCGCAGGCACTGCGATTGCCAAAGAGGGGAATAGGATTCTAGTAGTTAAACTTACCAATGGACAAATCTGCCGTAAACACGTGGATCAAACTAAAAGGAGGTTCAGCAACCCCATAGAAGAAGCAGAGGAAGTACACAATGTAGAGTTCACTCCAGCACAGGTGAGTGAACACCAGAATCAAGTGGCGGAGAGGCCAGTCACTGTGGGCAGTCCAGACAGGCCTGAGGCACCGCAAACAGCAGACACTCAGGCCAGCACCCAACAACCGGAGCCCCAACTCAGGTGCTCTACAACGGAGAGGTGATGCCGGGGAGGTGATGGCGGGGAGGTGATGGCATGTATTCTACTGTCATTGTGACCCATAAATAAACTGACCTAAGTTGTACACCGTGAGAACAATGACCACTAGGTAGCGAACTCCTAACCTGGACTTTCAGGTATAAAAGGGGAAGCTCCACCCATCTTCGGCACTTCAGTGCTGGCTAATAAAGGACTGGTCACAGAGTGACCTTTTCTCTAGTATGGGCCTCATGTGCATTTGTACTGTATAATAAGGACATATTAATGGGGAGGGAACAGAAAGGAGGTTGGAGGGCGGAGAGGAGACTGGGAAGTGGGTGGAGAGGAGTCTGGGGGGACGGGTGGAGAGGAGGCTGGGGAGGGGGCTGAGAGGAAGCTGGGGGTTGCTGGAGAGGAGACTGTGGAGAGGGAGGTGAGGAGGCTGGGGAGGGGGGAGAGGAGGCTGGGCTAGGGAAGAGGCAGTGAGGAGGCTTCGGGTAGGAGGAGGAAGCTGGGGAGGGGAGTGGAGAGGAGGCTGGGGAGTGGATGGAGAGAAGGTTGGGGGGGGGTGGGGGGAGGAAGCTCGGGAGGGGCGGAGAAGAGGCTGGGGAGGGGGAGGTGAGGAGGCTGGGGAGGGGGCGGTGAGGAGGTTGGGGAGGGGGCGGTGAGGAGGCTGGGGAGGGGGCGGTGAGGAGGCTGGGGAGGGGGAGGTGAGGAGGCTGGGGAGGGGGAGGTGAGGAGGCTGGGGAGGGGGCGGCGAGGAGGCTGGGGAGGGGACTGAGATGAGCCTGTGACTGGGAGAGGAGCCTGGGAGTGGGAGAGGAGGCTAGGTAGGAGGCAGAGAAGAAGCTGTCGAGGGGGCGGAGAGGAGGTTGGAGCGGGGAGAGGCGGCTGGGGTGCGGGCAGAAAGGAGGCTGGGGAGCGGGCGGAGAGGCGGCTGAGGGGGGTGCAGAGGAGGCTTATGATGGGGGGGAGAGGAGGCTGGAGGGAGGGCAAAGAGGAGGCTGGGGACGGGGCGGAGAGGTGGCTGGGGGAGTGAGTGAGGAGGCTGGGGAGGGTCCGGAGAGGAGGCTGGGAGGCACTCGGAGAGGAGGCTGGGGAGGGGGCAGAGAGGTGGCTGGAAGGGGAGTGGAAAGGAGGCTGGGGAGGGTCTGGAGAGGAGGCTGGGAGGCACTCGGAGAGGAGGCTGGGGAAGTGGCGAAGAGGAGGCTGGGGAACGGGTGGAGAGGAGGCTGGAGGGCGGGGAGAGTAGGCTGGGGAGAGGGAGGAGAGGATGCTGGAAGGGGGAGGAGAGAAGTCTGGGGTAACGGAGAGTGGGGAGGCGGGGAGAGGAGACTGGGGCGGGGGTGGAGAGGCGGCTGGCGGGGGTGGAGAGGCGGCTGGGGGGGGCAGAGGGGAGGCTGTGGAGGGGGCAGAGAGGAGGCTGGGGAGTGGAAGGAGAGGAGGCTGAACTGGGGAAGGGCCGTTGAGGAGGCTGCGGGCGGGAGGAGGAAGGTGGGAAGGGGAGTGGAGAGGAGGCTGGGGAGAGGGCGGAGAGGAGGCTGGGAAGAGGGTGGACAGGAGGCTGGAGGGGGCGGGGATGAGGCTGGGGAGGGAGTGGAGTGGAGGCTGGGCTGGGGAGGTGCGGTAAGGAGTCTGCGGGCGGGAGGAGGAGGCTGGGGAATGGACGGTGAGGAGGCTGCAGGGGGTGTGGAGGAAGCTAGGAAGGGGAGCGGAGAGGAGGCTGGGGGTGGAGGCGGAGGCTGGGGAGGAGACGGTGAGGAGGCTGCTGGGGTGGGTCAGGCGGAGGAGGCTGGGAAGGGGAGCGGAGAGGAGGCTGGGGGTGGGGGCGGAGGCTGGGGAGGAGACGGTGAGGAGGCTGCTGGGGTGGGTCAGGCGGAGGAGGCTGGGAAGGGGAGCGGAGAGGAGGCTGGGGAGGGGACTGTAATGTTCTTACACACTACTATAAATTCACACGAGGCACATTATGCAGACAAGGTCACTCCATGACCTGAACCTTTATTCACAGGACCAAGAAGTGATGCCCCTGCGTGGGACCTCCCTTTATATACCTGGATGACCAGGTGAGGAGTGTCTCCCACAAGTTCACCCCCTGTAGTCAAGGTGCACATTTCTTAGGTGTATACAGTATGCAGTGTTGTTATGAAGGTTACAGTTCCATGAAGGTTACATACATGACATCACCACCCCCCAACATCTTATGGGGTCAAAGATTAAGTCTTTCAGGCGGTCGACGCTCTCTCGTGGAGCGCCGCAGTTGGGGCTCTGGTTGTTGAGCCTTGGCATGCGTCTCTATCACCTGTGGTGATTCCGGCTTGTCCGGGCTGGCCACAGGGACTGTACATGTTGCTGAATGTTCTTGTTGCTCGTTCACTGGCGGTGGTGTGGGCAACATCTCATGATCTTCCTCAGGTTCCTCAGTATCCATGCTGAACCTTTTTTTAACTTGGTCCAGATGCTTGTGGCATATCTGTCCATTGTTAAGTCTGACCACTATGACCCTATTCCTCTTGGCCAATTACATACCCTCAAGCCACTTGGGCCCCAAAGCGTGATTAAGTAAAAATACAGGGTCATCGATTTCTATACATCTCCTCTTTGAGTTACGGTCATGGCACTCATTTTGGGACTGGTGCTTGCCCTCAACAATGTCTGACAGGACAGGATGAATGAGGGACAGCCGAGTTTTAAATGTACGTTCAATGAGTAGTTCCACGGGCGAGACTCCCGTGAGCGAATGCGGTCAGGACCTATCGGCCAGCAGGAGGCGCAATAGGCAGCATTGAAGGGAGGGTCCTTGAATCCGGAGCATGCCCTGTTTTATGATTTGGACCGCACGTTCCACCTGGCCATTGGAAGCCGGCTTGAACGGTGCCGTCCTGACATATTTGATGCCATTACCCGACATGAACTCCCGGAATTCATAGCCAGTGAAACACGGGCCATTGTCGCTAACCAGGATGTCCGGCAAGCCGTGAATCGCAAAGACCGCACGCCGACTCTCCACAGTGATGGATGTCGTGCACGAATTCAATATGATGGAGTCAATTCCCGGCCACCATACATGTGACTGGGCAATGGCCTTCATTAGCACGATGCCTGGGTGCTCGCTGTGGAGTTCCCTGATGAATGCTTCCCTTCCTTTCTGGGGCATGACTACCCGGCTGCCCCATAGCAGGCAGTCGGCTTGGATGGAGAGCTCATCTATCCGCCTGTGAAACGGTCTGACCTCCTCGGGGCATGCTCCGTGTGCGGGCGCCCAATCCCCAGTCAGGACACATTTCTTAATCAAAGATAGGAGGGGATCTCTGTTGCCAAAAACACACACTTAGACTTCTTTAGTCGCAGTCCAGTCGGCGTAGCACCTCCTCCAGGTTGTGGAGGTGTTCCTCGGTGTCTCGACCCGTGATAAGGATGTTGTCCTGAAATAAGATTATTCCAGGGATGGATTTGAGCAGGCTTTCCATGTTCCTTTGAAAGATAGCGGCCGCTGATCGAATGCCAAACGGACACCTTCTTGTAGACAAACAGCCCCTTGTGCGTGGTGATGGCGGTCAGTAACGTAGATTCTTCGGCCAGTTCCTGGGTCATGTAGGCTGAAGTGAGGTCCAATTTGGTGAGCAGCTTGCCGCCTGACAGCGTGGCAAAAAGATCCTCCGCTCTCGGAAGCGGGTATTGGTCTTGTAGTGACACTCGGTTGATAGTGACCTTGTAGTCGCCACAGATCCTGACCGAGCCTTCCGTTTTTAGGACAGGGACAATGGGGCTTGCCCAGTCGCTGAATTCAATGGCCGAAATTATGCCCTCTCTTAGCAACCTGTTCAACTCACTCTCAATTTTCTCCCGCATCACATACGGCACAGCTCTGGCTTTGTGGTGCACTGGTCTGGCGTCCGGGGTGATGCTTATCACAATTTGGGACCTTTGAAAGTCCCGACACCAGGTTGAAATAGTGACTCAAATTTCTGTAGGACCCGTGAGCATGAACTTCACTCCACAGATGAAATGGAGTGCACATCCCCCCATTTCCAGTTCATCTCGGCTAGCCAGCTCCTCCCCAAAAGCGCGGGACCATTTCCCGGGACAATCCAGAATGGCAGCCGGTTCTCTGATCCATCATGTGTGACCACCAACATTGCACTGTCGAGCACTGGGATGATCTCTTTGGTGTACGTCCGTAATTGTGTGTCAATGCGTTCTAGTTTGGGTCTGCTAGCTCTGAGTGGCCATAGTTTCTCGAATTGTTGGACACTCATAAGTGACTGGCTGGCCCCTGTGCCCAGCTCCATGTGTACCAGGATGCCGTTTAATAGGACTTTCATCATCATAGGTGGCGTTTTGGTATATGAGCTGTGGATGTTTGCCACCTGAACCCGCTGAACTTCAGCGTCCATTGCTTTTTGTCCCAAGCATCAACCTGCCTTGCAGACCCCTCTTCTGGTTCATCTGCCTTGTAAATTAGCCTTGCTGCGGGCTTCCTGCACAAGCTAAACGTCCACTGAAGTTATAATTTCGACAGATAAATTGTTGAAACCTACAGGTTTTTGCAGCATGTCTGCCGCCGCACCTCCAGCATGAGCTGAGATCATTGTGAACAAAAGGGCTGTTAGCAGGCATTCTTCTCTGATTGTCTCTTTGATTACTCTTGAGTGGGTGTCAATGGCCCCATCCCGGGACGCATTGTCCACCGTGATGGCGTAAATGTCCGTTCAACCTGTCATTGTCTCTGTTGAGGACCCACTCTAGAGTCTGTTGCTGCCTGGGTGGTGTCGAATTGTCCTTGCCTGCCTGCGGGGTTCTGAGTCGCATTTCCAATGTTAACTTCCTGATCCATCGCCACGTTGGAAGCAGAGTTGCGCACGTATATTATCTTGGTTTCCACCTCCCCCGACATTAAGATCTGAGCCATCAACACCACTGCTTCCAAGATCAAGTCCTTGGTCTCAATTAGCTTTCTGAAAATCCCGGCATGACCAATGCCCTCAATAAAGAAATGCCTTAAGATCTCCCCGCTGCAGGTGTCTGAGAACGTACAGAGGCTGGCCAAGCGCCGAAGGTCCGCAACGAAGTCCGTTATGCTCTGTCCTTCCCAACGTCGGTGTGCATAGAATCGGTGTCGGGCCATGTGTATACTGCTCGCCGGTTTGAGGTGCTCACCGATCAGTTTGCTGAGCTCTTCAAAGGTTTTGTCCACTGACTGCTCGAAAGCAAGCAGGTCTTTCATCAGCACGTACGTCTTAGGTCCACAGCTGGTCAGTAGATGCGCCCTTCGCTTGTCAGCCGCTGCGTCTCCCAGCCAGTCCTTCGTGACAAAGCTCTGCTGGAGCCTCGCAATGAAATCGTCACAGTTCTCACCAACACAGTACCGTTCCTCTGTGCTACCGGTGGCCATTCTCATGAGTCGTTGATTCCCGTTTCTCGTCGCCAAATGTAATTCACACGAGGCACATTCTGCAGACAAGGTCACTGTGTGACCTGAACCTTTATTCACAGGACCAAGAAGTGATGACCCTGCGTGGGACCTCCCTTTATATACCTGGATGACCAGGTGAGGAGTGTCTCCCACAAGTTCACCCCCCCCGTGGTCAAGGTGTGCATTTCTTAGGTGTATACAGTATGCAGTGTTGTTATGAAGGTCACAGTTACATGAAGGTTACATACATGACAGGGACAAAGAGGAGGCTGGTGGAGGGGGGGAGGTGGAGGAGCCTGGGGAGGGGAGTGGAGGGGAGGCTGGGGGTGTGTGAGGAGGTTGGGGGGGGACGGGGAGGAGCCTGCGACTGGAAGAGGAGCCTTGGAGTGGGAGAGGAGCCTTGGAGTGGGAGAGGAGCCTTGGATTGGGAGAGGAGGCTGGGGAGGGTGCGGCGAGGAGGCTGTGAGGGGGTGCGGAGAGGAGCCTGGGGTGGCTGTGGATGGAGCGGAGAGGAGGCTGTGGGGGTGGGAGGTGGCTGGGGCAGGGACGGAGAGGAGGCTGGGGGCGGGGGGTAGGTGGCTGGGGAGGGGAGCGGAGAGAAGGCAGGGGAGAAGACAGAGAGGAACCTGGGGGTGGGAGAGAAGCCTTGCAGTGGGAGAGGATGCTCGGGAGGGGGCAGGGAGGAGGCTGTGGAGGGGGCGAAGAGGAGGCTGGGGACGAGGGGGGAGGAGGCTTGGGGGTGGGGGAAGGCTGGGGAGTGTGGGGTGAAGGCTGGGGAGGGGGAGTTGACGAATGCTGGGGGTGGAGGGACAGGGGGGAAATGCCGGGGAGGTGGGGAGTGAAGAAGGCTGTGGAGGGGGCAGAGTGGAGTCTGCGGGGTGGTGGGGAGAAGGCTGGGGAGGGGAGGGGGGGGTGAAAGCTGGGAGGGGGAGAGTAGGCTGGAAGGGTGATGTGGAGAGAAGGCTGAGAGAGGAGGGGAGGAGAAGGCTGGGAGGGGAGAGCAGAGAATGCTGGGAGGAGAGTGGCAGGAAGGCTGGCGGGGAGGGCAGAGAAGGCTGGGGAGGAGGGCAGAGAATGCTGGGAAGGAGGGAGAAGGCTGCAGGGGGTGGAATAGGCTGGCGGGGGGGCTGTGGACGGAGGAGAATGCTGGCGGCGGAGGGATGGAGAAGGCAGGGGAGGCGGGGAGAAGAGTAGGCTGGGGACGGGAGAAACGGGGAAAAGGCAGGGGAGGGGTGAGAGAAGGCTGGGTATGGAGTGGAGAAGGCTGATGTGGGAGGCGCGGAGCGGGGAAAGAACATTTGGGAGTGGGGGCGAGAAAGCTGGGGAGGGGCGGGAGAAGGCTGCGGAACGGGGGAGAAGGCTGAGTAGCGGGGTGCGGGGAAGTTTTGGGGGGGCGGTGAATGCTGCGGGGTGGAGGGGCGTAGGAGAAGGCTGGGAAGTGGGGAGAAAGCTGGGGAAAGGGGAGAAGGTTGGAGTGGGTGGACCTTGCCGTAATCTTGGTCTACATGCCTCCGGCAGGTTTGGCCATTGTCCATTTGTACAATCAGTAGCCTGTTTCCCTCTTTGTCGATTACTGTCCCTGCAAGCCATTTGGGACCCCAGCCATAGTTTAGCACAAACACTTTGTCCCCTATCTCATTCCACCTCCCCCTCGAATTTCGGTCATGGTACTCAGTTAGCTTTTGACGCTTAGCCTCAACAATTTCATGCATGTCTGGGAGGATTAACGAGAGCCTGGTCTTTGAGGTTCGTTTCATCAATAGTTGCCCGGGGGGAACCCCAGTCAACGAATGCCGACGAGATCTGTATGCCAGCAGCAGTCGCGACAGGCAGCTCTGCAGCGTGGGACCTTGGATTCCGAGCATGCCTTGTTTAATGATCTGCACTGCTCGCTCCGCCTGGCCATTGGAGGCCGGCTTGAAAGGTGCCGTCTTAATGCGATTTATACCATGGTCAACTATAAAATCGTGAAATTCTGCGCTGGTGAAGCACGGACCATTATCACTGACCAATATGTCAGGAATTCCGTGTGTTGCAAACATGGTTCTTAGGCGCTCCACAGTGGTGGAGGTGGTGCTCGAGTTTAAAATGGTGCACTCGATCCATTTTGAAAATGCATCAACGACAACGAGGAACATTTTGCCCATGAATGGGCCCGCATAGTCTACATGCACCCGCGACCACGGTTTGGTGGTCCAGGGCCAGGGGCTTAGGGGGGCCTCCCTGGGGGCATTACTGAGTTGGGCACAAATGGTGCACCGATGGACGCAGAGCTCCAAGTCCGCGTCACTGCCAGGCCACCAGTCATGAGATCTGGCTGTGGCCTTCATAAGGACGATCCCCAGGTGCTCGCGATGGAGCTCCCGGAAAAACGCCTCCCTGCCTCGTAAGGGCATAACTACTCGGCTGCCCCACATCAGGCAGTCTGCCTGTAGTGAGAGTTCATGCATGCGCCTATGGAAGGGTTTGAGCTCCTCGGGACAGGCATCGCGAGCCTCTGCCCAGTCACCGGTTAAAACGCATCTTTGATCTAGAGATAACTTGGAGTCGCTGGTCATCCAGGCTCTGATTTGGCGAGCAGTCATGGGCAAACCTGTGGATTCGAAGGCATTGATTGCCATGACTATCTCACAGTCCTGTTCGTCGGACCCTTCTGTGGTCGCCAGGGGTAGCCTGCTAAGCACGTCGGCACAGTTGTCTGTGCCTGGTCTGTGCCTTATCGTGTAATCGTAAGCCGCCAGCATGAGTACCCACCGCTGAATGTGCGCCGAGGCGTTGGCATTGATTGCATTGCACTCGGATAGTCGGGACGTGAGGGGTTTGTGGTCGGTTTCTAATGCAAACTTGGCGCCGAAAAGGTATTGGTGCATCTTTTTGATACCGTACATGCACGCGAGCGCCTCCTTCTCAACCATACCGTACCCGCGCTCCGCCCGCGAAAATGACCTGGAGGCATAAGCAACGGGCTGCAATTTACCCGCATCATTGACATGCTGTAAAATGCACCCGACCCCATACGCTGATGCATCACACGTAAGGACTAACTTTTTACCTGGATCAAAAAAGGCTAAAACACTGTTGGAACATAGAAGGTTGCGTGCCTTATTGAAGGCGCGTTCTTGGGCGTCCCCCCAAAACCAATCGCACCCCTTTCTGAGTAGCATGTGGAAAGACTCCAGCAGCATGCTCAAGTTCTGCATAAAGTTCCCAAAGTAATTGAGTAGCCCGAGAAAGGCGTGCAGTTCCGAGACATTCCGGGGCCTGGGTGCCAGGCGAATCGCTTCAGTTTTGGATTCGGTTGGGCGGATTCCATCAGCGACAATCCTTCTGCCCAAAAATTCAATCTCAGCCGTGAGAAACAGACACTTGGATTTCTTAACTCTTAGGCCTACCCAACCCAATCGACTTAGTACTTCCTCAAGATTGCGGAGATGAGAATCGGTGTCCCTGCCAATGATGAGTATGACATCTTGAAACACAACCGTCCCCGGGATGGACTTGAGCAGACGCTCCATGTTGCGTTGGAATATAGCAGCTGCCGACCTGATGTCGAATGGGCATCGATTTTACACAAAAAGTTCTCGATGTGTGTTGATGGTGGTGAGTAGCTTAGACTCTTCGGTCAGATCTTGCGCCATATACGCAGATGTGAGGTCAAGTTTCGAGAAAAGTTTTCCTCCAGCCAACGTGGCAAATAGGTCCTCTGCTCTGTGCAGCAGGTATTGGTCCTGTAGGGAGACTCTGTTTATGGTAGACTTGTAATCCCCACAGATTCGCACGGATCCATCAGGCTTCATGATGGGGACGATGGGGCTTGCCCAGTCGCTGAATTCCACGGGAGAAATTATGCCTTCCCGCAGAAGCCAGTCCAGTTCGTTTTCAATCTTTTCCCTCATCACATAAGGCACAGCTCGAGCCTTGTGATGGACCGGTCTGGCATTCTGTGTGATGTAGCCCCTTTGAAGGTGCCCACACCTGGCTGAAAGAGATGTTCAAAACGACTTAGAACTGTTGAGCAGGAGGTCCGTTCCTCTGACGACATGGCGTGAACATCATCCCATTTCCAATTAAGTTCTGCTAGCCAACTTCTCCCCAACAGGGCTGGGAGATTCCCGGGGACAATCCACAGGGAAAGTCGGTTCACCATCCCTTTGTGTGTGACGGAGAGCATGGCGCTGCCAAGGACTGGGATGATTTCTTTAGTATAGGTCCTTAGTTTGGTGTCGATCTTTGTGAGTTTTGGTCTGTTGCTTTTGTGCGGCCACAGCTGTTCAAATTGTTGAACGCTCATGAGGGATTGACTGGCCCCCGTGTCCAGTTCCATGTTGACAGGTATCCCGTTGAGTAGAACCCTCATCATAATTGGAGGCGTCTTGGTGTAAGAACAGTGGACATTGATTGTGTTAACCTACTGTATCTCGATGTCCCATGCACTGTTCCAACCATCTTCTGGTCCGCTTTCCGACCCTTCCGATTCGTATATCAGCCGAGCTGCTATTTTTCTGCACATGTGTGCCAGATGCCCTGTGTAGTTGCAGTTTCTGCAAACGGCATGCTGAAATCAACACACCCTGGTTGAGTGCCTTCCCCCACATCTCCAACACAGACCGTTTCTATTGTTTCCAAAGGATGAGCTGTGTCTGGCTGATCTCCCTTGAGATTCTCTCAATCTGTTGTTGATTGCTCGCATTGTGGGTTGATGAGGTGTGATCGGCCGTTCATGTGGCCCTTGATTTTGATGGCTTCTGGCGCCACTGTCTGCTGTTGAAGGCCTGCTTTCCTGTCTTTGTCTGTGTGTGGCGGTAGCGGTTTGTTTCACAATGTGAACCCCTTGTTCCGATGCCTCATTGGTTGTCGTAACGAAGTATAGATCAGCCTCGTTTCTTCTTCGTCTGCCAAGAAAATCTGTGCGACCAGTGCTGCTGCCCCTAGAGTCAAGTTCTTAGTCTCTATAAGCTTTCGGAATATGCCTGTGTGGCCTATTCCTTCAAAAAAAAGTCTCTCAGTACTTCTCTCCTTAGTTCATTGGGGAACTCACATGAACTTGCCAGCCTCCGAAGTTCCGCCACAAAGTCAGGTATGGTTTGGCCCACACAGCGTCTGTAGTTGTAGGACCTGTGTCTGGCCATATGTCGGCTGCTCGCTAGCTTCAGGTGGTCTCTCACCAGTGTGCTCAACTCCTCAAACGATTTGCTTGCTGGTTTCTCGGGTGCCAGCAGGTCTTTCATTAAAACGTATGTTTTCGAGCCACAGCTGATCAAGAGATGGCCTCTTCTCTTATCTGCCTTATCTTCGCCCAGCCAGTCTTTGGTCACAAAGCTTTGCTGGAGCCTTTCTGTAAAGTCATCTCAATTGTCTCCAGTATTGTATTTCTCATCTGAGCTGTTGGTAGCCATTCTGTGGATTCTGTGATCCCGTAACTCGTCGTCACTGTTGAGTCCTGACTATAAGGTACTGACTTACACGAGACACATGCTGAAGTCAAGGTCACTCAGGACCTGCACCTTTAATTCCAGCTCTCCAGTGCTGCACTTGCCTGAGACCTTCCTTTATATACCACAGTGGGACAGGTATGGAGTGTCTCCTGCAAGTGCACCCCCGGTGGTAAGGTATGCTTATTGTTACAGGTCATATCCAATTACAGTGATGTATAGCATGGTAAGATACAGTTATATACAGTAATGTGAGATACATGACAGAGAGTTAGCGAGGCGGAAATGTTTAGGGAGGGAGTTCCGGAGTTTAGGTCCTAGGCAACAGAAGGTACAGCCGCCAATGGTTGAGCGATTATAATCTGTCATGCTCAAGAAGGCAGAATTGAGGAGTGCAGATATATTGGGTTAAGGAGCTGGAGGAGATTGCAGAGATAGGGAGGGGCGAAGTCATGGAGGGATTTGAAAACAAGGATGAGAATTTTGAAATCAAAGCGTTGCTTAACCGGGAGCCAATATAGGTCAGTGAGCATAGCGGTGATGGGTGAGCGAGACTTAGTGCGAGTTAGGACATGAGCAGCCAAATTTTGGATCACCTCTAGTTTTTGTAGGGTAGAGTGTGAGAGACCAGCCAGGAGTGAGTTGGCATAGTCAGGCCTAGAGGTAACAAAGGCTTGAATGAGGGTTTCAGCAAAGGATGAGCTGAGGCAAAGGTAGAGCCGGACGATGTTACGGAGGTGGAAATAGGCGGTCTTAGTTATACTGTGGATAAGTGGTCGAAAGTTCATTTCAAGATCAAATATGACATTAAGGTTGCAAACAGTATAGTTCAGCCGCAGACAAAAGTTGGGGAAAACGATGGGGTCAGTGGCTAGGGAACAGAGCTTGTGGTGGGGACCGAAAACAATGGCTTCGATTGGAGAAAATTTCTGCTCATCCAGAACTGGATGTCGGACAAGCAGTCTGATAATTTAGAGACCGTGGAGAGGTCGAGAGAAGTGGTAGTGAGGTGGAGCTGGGTGTCATCAGCGTTCATGTGGAAACTGACGCTATATTTTTGGAAGATGTTGCTAAGGGACAACGTGTGGATGAGAAATAGGAGGGGTTCAAGGATAGATTCTTGGGCGACACCAGAGGTGATGATGTAGGCACGGGAAGAGAAACCATTGTGGGTGATTCTCTGACTACGATTAGATAGATATGAATGGAACCAGGTGAGTGCAGTCCCGCCCAGCTGGACGGCAGTGGAGAGGTGTTGGAGAAGGATCGAGTCGGGGGCAGGCAGAGAAGGCTGGGGAAGGGGGAGAAGGCTGGGGACGGGGGGGTGGGGAGAAGGCGAAGGAGGTGGTGGGGAGAAGGCTGGGGTGGTGGGGGGAAGAAGACAGAGGGGGGGAGAAGGTTGGGGAGGGGGAGAAAGCTGGGGAAGTGGGGGGAGAAGGCTGGGGAGGTGGGGGGGAGAAGGCTGGGGGAGTGGGGGGGAGAAGGCTGGGGAGGGGGAGAAAGCTGGGGAAGTGGGGGGAGAAGGCTGGGGAAGTGCGGGGAGAAGGCTGGGGGGGTGGGGGAGAGAAGGCTGGGGAGGGGGAGAAGGCTGGGGAGGTGGCGGGGAGAAGGCTGGGGAGGTGGGGGGCAAAAGGCTGGGGAGGGGGGAGAATGCTGGGGAGGTGGCGGGGAGAAGGCTGGGGAGGTGGGGGGGGTGAGAAGGCCGGGGAGTTGAGAAGGGGGGGAGAAGGCCGGGGGGGGGGAGAAAGTGGGGATGGGGGGAGGGGGGAAGGCTGGTGGGGGGGGTGGGCAGAAGGCTGGGGAGTGGGAGAGAGAAGGCTGGGTACGGAGGGGAAAAGGCTGAGGTGGGGGGCAGAGAATGCTTGGGAGTGCGGGGGGGGGTTGGAGAAGGCTAGGGAAGGGTGGGGGTGGGGGGGGAGAAAGCTAGGGATGGGCGAGAGAAGGCTGCGGAGAGAGGGAGAAGGCTGAGGAGTGGGGGGCACAGAGGTTTTGGGGAGCGGTGATGGCTGGAGGGGAGGGGAGGGGAGTAGGCTGGGGAGGGGGGGGATGGAGAAGGCTGGCGAGGGTGTGCGCGGAGTTGGCTGGGGAGTGGGAGAAGGCTGGGGCGGGGGGTCGGAGAAGGCTGGGGATGGGGGAGAAAGCTGGTGTGGGGGGGGGGGGCGGGGGGTGTAGGTCTCTATGTGGGGTTCAGGTTCCCTTCTGAACAACTTGAGTGGTTTCGAACGATAAGAACATAAGAATTAGGAACAGGAGTAGGCCATCTAGCCCCTCGAGCCTGCTCCGCCATTCAACAAGATCATGGCTGATCTGGCCGTGGACTCAGCTCCACTTACCCGCCCGCTCCCCGTAACCCTTAATTCCCTTATTAGTTAAAAATCTATCTACCTGTGATTTGAATACATTCAATGAGCTAGCCTCAACTGCTTCCTTGGGCAGAGAATTCCACAGATTCACAACCCTCTGGGAGAAGAAATTTCTTCTCAACTCGGTTTTAAATTGGCTCCCCCGTGTTTTGAGGCTGTGCCCCCTAGTTCTAGTCTCCCCGACCAGTGGAAACAACCTCTCTGCCTCTATCTTGTCGATCCCTTTCATTATTTTAAATGTTTCGATAAGATCACCCCTCATCTTTCTGAACTCCAACGAGTAAAGACCCAGTCTACTCAATCTATCATCATAAGGTAACCCCCTCATCTCCGGAATCAGCCTAGTGAATCGTCTCTGTACCCCCTCCAAAGCTAGTATATCCTTCCTTAAGTAAGGTGACCAAAACTGCATGCAGTATTCCAGGTGCGGCCTCACCAATACCCTGTACAGTTGCAGCAGGACCTCCCCGCTTTTGTACTCCATCCCTCTCGCAATGAAGGCCAACATTCCATTTGCCTTCCTGATTACCTGCTGCACCTGCAAACTAACTTTTTGGGATTCATGCACAAGGACCCCCAGGTCCCTCTGCACCGCAGCATGTTGTAATTTCTCCCCATTCAAATAATATTCCCTTTTATGTTTTTTTTTCCAAGGTGGATGACCTCACATTTTCCGACATTGTATTCCACCTGCCAAACCTTCGCCCATTCGCTTAACCTATCTAAATCTCTTTGCAGCCTCTCTGAGTCCTCTACACAACCCGCTTTCCCACTAATCTTTGTGTCATCTGCAAATTTTGTTACACTACACTCTGTCCCCTCTTCCAGGTCATCTATGTATATTGTAAACAGTTGTGGTCCCAGCACCGATCCCTGTGGCACACCACTAACCACCGATTTCCAACCCGAAAAGGACCCATTTATCCCGACTCTCTGCTTTCTGTTAGCCAGCCAATTCTCTATCCATGCTAATACATTTCCTCTGACTCCGCGTACCTTTATCTTCTGCAGTAACCTTTTGTGTGGCACCTTATCGAATGCCTTTTGGAAATCTAAATACACCACATCCATCGGTACACCTCTATCCACCATGTTCGTTATATCCTCAAAGAATTCTAGTACATTATTTAAACATGATTTCCCCATCATGAAGCCATGTTGCGTCTGCTTGATTGCACTATTCCTATCTAGATGTCCCGCTATTTCTTCCTTAATGATAGCTTCAAGCATTTTCCCCACTACAGATGTTAAACTAACCCGCCTATATTTACCTGCCTTTTGTCTGCCCCCTTTTTTAAACAGAAGCATTACATTAGCTGCTTTCCAATCCGCTGGTACCTCCCCAGAGTCCAGAGAATTTTGGTAGATTATGACGAATGCATCTACTATAACTTCCGCCTTCTCTTTTAATACCCTGGGTGCATTTCATCAGGACCAGGAGACTTGTCTACCTTGAGTCCCATTAGCCTGTCCAGCACTACACCCCTAGTGATAGTGATTATCTCAAGGTCCTGCCTTCCCACAGTCCTGTGACCAGCAATTTTTGGCATGGTTTTTGTGTCTTCCACTGTGACGACCAAAGCAAAATAATTGTTTAAGGTCTCAGCCATTTCCACATTTCCCATTATTAAATCCCCCTTCTCATCTTCTAAGGGACCAACAGTTACTTTAGTCACTCTTTTCCGTTTTATATATCTGTAAAAGCTTTTACTATCTGTTTTTATGTTTTGCGCAAGTTTACTTTCGTAATCTATCTTTCCTTTCTTTATTGCTTTCTTGGTCATTCTTTGCTGTCGTTTAAACTTTTCCCAATCTTCTAGTTTCCCACTAACCTTGGCCACCTTATACGCATTGGTTTTTAATTTGATACTCTCCTTTATTTCCTTGGTTATCCACGGCTGGTTATCCCTTCTCTTACCGCCCTTTTTCACTGGAATATATTTTTGTTGCGCACTATGAAAGAGCTCCTTAAAAGTCCTCCACTGTTCCTCAATTGTGCCACCGTTTAGTCTGTGTTTCCAGTCTACTTTAGCCAACTCTGCCCTCATCCCACTGTAGTCCCCTTTGTTTAAGCATAGTATGCTCGTTTGAGACACTACTTCCTCACCCTCAATCCGTATTACAAATTCAACCACACTGTGATCACTCATTCCGAGAGGATCTTTTACTAGGAGATCATTTATTATTCCTGTTTCATTACACAGGACCAGATCTAAGATCGCTTGCTCCCTTGTAGGTTCTGTAACATACTGTTCTAAGAAACAATCCCGTATGCATTCTATGAATTCCTCCTCCAGGCTACCCCATGCGATTTGATTTGACCAATCGATATGTAGGTTAAAATCCCCCATGATTACTGCCGTTCCTTTTTCACATGTCTCCTTTATTCCCTTGATTATTGCCTGCCCCACTGTGAAGTTATTATTTGGGGGCCTATAAACTATGCCCACCAGTGACTTTTTCCCCTTACTATCTCTAATCTCCACCCACAATGATTCAACATTTTGTTCATTCGAGCCAATATCGTCTCTCACAACTGCCCTGATATCATCCTTTATTAACAGAGCTACCCCACCTCCTTTCCCTTCTTGTCTATCTTTCCGAATTGTCAGATACCCCTGTATGTTTAATTCCCAGTCTTGGCCACCCTGCAACCACGTTTCTGTAATGGCCACCAAATCATACCCATTTGTAATGATTTGTGCCATCAACTCATTCAGTTTATTTCGAATGCTGCGTGCGTTTAGGTCGTTTTGACCCCTCCTGCAGCCCCTTTATATTCATACATTTTGTCCCTTCCTATCACCTTGTGGTTTACACTTACACCAGTGCTACTCTGCTCTGTTGCCTCCTGCCTTTTGCATTCTTTCTTGGGATCCTGTTCATCTGAGCTCTCACCCATTCTAACTAGCTCAGAGCCCTCTCCTGTGTTCCGAATACTCCTTGAATTGAGGCACCGAGCTTTCATGCTTGCCTTTTTATTACACTTTGACCCTTTAGAATTTTGCTGTACAGTGGTCCTTTTTGTTTTTTGCCTTGGGTTTCTCTGCCCTCCACTCTTACTCATCTCCTTTCTGTCTTTTGCTTTTGTCTCCTTTTTGTTTCCCTCTGTCCCCCTGCATTGGTTCCCATCCCCCTGCCATGTTAGTTTAACTCCTCCCCAACAGCACTAGCAAACACTCCTCCTGGGACATTGGTTCCGGTCCTGCCTCGGTGCAGACCGTCTGGTTTGTACTGGTCCCATCTCCCCCAGAATTGGTTCCAATGCCCCAGGAATTTGAATCCCTCCCTGCTGCACCACTGCTCAAGCCACGTATTCATCTGAGCTATCCTGCGATTCCTATTCTGACTAGCACGTGGCACTGGTAGCAATCCCGAGATTACTACTTTTGAGGTCCTACATTTTAATTTAGCTCCTAGCTCCTTAAATTCGTCTCATAGCTCCTCATTCCTTTTTTTACCTATATCGTTGGTACCAATGTGCACCACGATAACTGGCTGTTCACCCTCTCTTATCAGAATGTCCTGCACCTGCTCCATGACATGCTTGACCATTGCACCAGCTACCCCTCCCTTGGGTTCTGTACTCTGGATTTATTTGGGGGTTGTGACAAAAGTGCAGAAGACGCTGGTTTGATGCAAAGAACTTTGGTTTTTATTACAGTCAAAGTAATACAGGCTTATTACTCTCGTAAGAAAATACACGGCCAAACTTATAAAGAACAAGACAAGGAAAGGTACAAGGTCAAACTTAAAATCACTCTAATAAAGAACAGTACAAGGAAAGGCACAAAGTCAAACTTAAAATCACTCTAATAAAGTACCATACACTACACATTCAAAGGGGGTTGCAGTAAAATTGTACCTCCCACTTCCCAATACCTAATTCTAGCTTGGTTAGACTCCAGGGCAGGCAGGGACTTGGCTTACCAATTCTTTTGATAGTTAATGGTAGATGGTAGTCCTTCCTTCAGGACTTCAAGACTTCGAGGCTGGAGAAGTTAGTTTTACAACTGTCACGTTGGTTTCTCTCCTTGTCTTGATGAGGCAGTAGCAACCACCTCTCTCCCCTCTTATGCTCTCTCTCTCTCTCCTCTCTCTTGAAAACAGTGGCCAGTTATACGATTTCAGTGTTCTAATTTTGCCGCCCAATCTGTTCACAATCCTTTGTATAATTTTGGCGGGCTTGGTTCTTCTTTGTAATATTTTGTCGGGCTCGTTAAAGTTGATATGTCCTGGGTGGGTTGATGTTCGAAAACTGTTTCCTGATGGAAATATTAGTTTGGTAATTGCAATGTCCTTTTGTGCTTAGTCTTTCGCATGCAGGCTGGATTGGGCCTCTTTGTAATGTATATACTGAAATGGTTTGTCCAGACCCATGTTGGTGGGGAGCTATCGCTGGGTGATACTGTGATGGCAATGTCTCTTGTGGAGGAAGATTTCCAAATGCTCATTCTTCCAGACAGGTTAACTCAGTCCCCACACCCAGACAGTTCCAATAATCAAGTGGGCTTCTTTTGTTCCCTAGGTGTGCCCACAGGCTTGAATTTGTCTTGTAAAAGTTCATAATTCTATTAAAGTTCGTAGTTTCTTCCATAAGCACTTTAGAGTTCCAAACTTTTCGGTAGATAGTCCCAAATTAAATTTCCTTTCGAATGAGCCCAAACACAGGGGGGGTTTATGCTGAATTTTGCTCTCTGCACTGGGGAGAGGGGCGAAGGTTGGAAAGGATGGATCTTGCCGTGATCTGGGGTAACTTGGCAGCAAGGGATGCCCAAGGCCAGAGACGTGGGGCCCTAGAAGAGCACTCCTGTGCCTCCTGCCCTCGAAAAAAACTGAAAAATACATTTAAAACTTAACTGCCCGGCTTCCTGTGGCCCAGAATTCTGCTCCCAGTGGGTTTTACCTGACGGTGAAGACGTTAAAGAGCTACAGTTTAAAGCATAATCATAAGTTACATGTGGTTAAGATAAGTATCAACAAGTCATGGATTAAGATTTTCCAGATCTCACTTTTACTCATATCCATCTTGTAGATAATTCTTGTTAAATTTATTGCTATTTCGCCTTCAATTGTGCCAATCCAAATTCCATTTAACTCCCCACTTCAACTTCAATTTCAATCCCTTTAACAGGTACCAGTGTGTTTAATTCTATCCTGATTGTTTAATTAATTAGATTGTTTCCTGATGGAGCATGTGACAATGGTTTAAAAGTTGTCTCACTCTTCTGAGTCACATTACCCATTTCATGTCTTGCTGTTGTCAAGTAACTGAGCATGTCTGAGACCATTCTTCAGTACAAATTCATTTGCACACTTATGCTGGTATCTCATGTCACACGTTCCATCAAATACAAGTCATTCTTGGGCTTTCAGGTGATCTTATCAAAAGTTTGTAGTCATCTGGAGATCTTTGCTCATCTCCCACTGCATGGCCCCAATACCTCGGGTAGTGGCCAGACCATCAAATTCAGTTTTCTTATAAAGTTCATTATAGGCAAGGACACAAATGTCTCCAAGAGAATGCTATCAATTTACTATTCATAACTGCACTTTCCTGACTTTCAATTGAATGTTAGGAAAATTCAATTCTCTTGTTTCTATTGAATACCCTTATTCACTTCCTCTCTCCATTTTATACATCACAATTACCATCCATACCTCATTCATCATACCTGGAGGAGCTTTACTGTCCAGTACAATATTAAAGATAGAAAACATAGATCAAACATTACTATTCGGTCCAAGTTATTAACACATTGTTTTTAAATCTTTATAACCCATTACATTTTATTTTCCTTCAGGCACTTGGGAAACATTCACTTAAAATTAAGAAAGTTAAATTAGTAATGTTGAATATTTGTAAAATTTCATTCAGTTGTTTGGTGAATCAAAAAAAACAGCTGTCAGTGGAAAGGGTTAACTCCTTTGCAGATTTGTAAGAAGGCAGAGTAAATATTGTCAGATGTATGCAATTGCGTCACTTTACATTTTTTTTAAAAAACCTTTTCCGATAGAAACTTTTCCCCCAAGTCTCTGCACCCTCAAAACTTGCTTAGGAATTAAAAATCCTTATTAAAGCTGTTATTATTAGCTTTAAATAAAACTTTCTCATTGGGAAGACAGCATTTTAGATTAAACTCCAATTGTTTATAAACTTCCAATTCAAATGTTGGCAATCATTTTTTTAAAATATGAGAATGTCTTGTGAGGAAATAGAAATACACTCATAATTTAAAACACTCACAATTTAAGTCAGGTTTTTATAATTTAATAGTTAACCTCAATAATTCCAAGTTAATTCAGAAGAATTGTATCAGTGTAACAAAGCAGATAAAATAAAACAAAAATACACTAAGTTATGTCATATTTCATATTGTTCCTTCTTCAGATGCCTTTCCAACTGACTGTAAAATTACTGAATATAATTAGTTTTCACATTTTAACAAACATCATTCATTCTATACAAAAGGAAAAGAGAGCGGAGCTTCCCTCAGCTTACAATCCTACAGACTTTTTTTTAAAAAGGGACATTACATTTAAGAAGACAGTGCTTTTTACACGTTGAAATTGATTTAAAATGAGACCACGCATTTTAATTTAAACTATATAAGACAACAGCAATTAAAAAAAATATAATCCAATTAAAACAAAATACTGGCAACTGTCATTTCAAAGCCGAAGCTTAACTTTTGTAAAACAAACTGTTGTGCATTTCTAGCCCCATAAATCATAGATAAAACAATCAGGGAAACTGCCACACTTTAACACAAACTACATAAAACTACTCAACTACATCCTTTCACTCAGTAAATCCTGTGTTTTATTTCTCTTGGCACAAAAGCTAAAACTTCCGTGCCGGTTCCATTTTCTTTTTAAAAAATTGTCGTCTCAGCAACTTATTCTCTAATTCCCATTTTTTTCCCTTCCTTTACTGACTTCTCAGGTGGGTTAACAGGCAGCTTAGATCTCTTCCCCTAGATATCTCCAAAACTCTCTCCTGCTCGTTTAGACCGTTCGTGCCTTTTTCTGGATAATCCATTTCGTGTTAGGCTTCACCTATCTGACACACTCCCACCCACTCCCTTCTTTCAGGGAGTAAAGCGATTAAGTGGCGCCGGTCCACCACTAACCCGAACCTTACACTCCTAACTCTGTGAATCCCACTTTTGACATCACTGTAAGATTAGAATGGTTAGCAGTGGAGAATAGAAGCCGGGGTTTAACTCTGCATTCCAGAATGATTCTGGAATGGTGAGCAGTTTTGGCAGCCGAGAGCAGGACCCGATAATGCTTTATGTGGTCCAGCCAGATCTGGCGGTGAATGGCTAAACCAGTTCGCCATATCCGTTCAAGTCTGCGTCATTTGGACGTAAGGGAGCAAAGATCAGAGCTGTACCAGGGCGAGTGGCCATGGTGAGAGAGAGTAATTGTTTTAATAGGGACTAGGGCATCAAAGATGGTGGTGAGGGTGTGATTGAGCAAATCGGTAGCTGCAGAAATGACATGGTGAATGGACTGTCAAAGGCTGGACAGTTGAGAGTTCATAAGTGCAAAAGTGGAAAAGAGTCGGGAGAGAGGTTTTTCCAGGGGTGGACACAGAAAGAGGTAGGGTTGGGCGGGGGTGGAAGGGTGATGTGGGTGGAGAGCGACATGAGGAAGAGGTCAGAGGTGACCTTATCTGCAATTGACATGATGCTAAGCCATATTCAGTTTTAGGCCTCATTTAAACGCCGCCGGCAAACGGCAAGTGCCAAACGGGCATCTTGCTGCAGCTCACTGGTCTGGCTCCTAAGGTGAGCTGGCCAGCAGTACAGGTCTGGAAGGAGGTGGGTCTCAAACAGGATGGCAGTGCGTCCAGCCAGGAGGTGCCAAATGTGCGGCTGTGAGTTGAATCCTCAGATTCTTAACTCATACCCTGCTGCATCAATTGAGATCCTCCTGTGGAAATGAGGAAGGGGAGAGTACCTAGGAGGAACACTCTCAATCCCTTATAAGAAGGAAACCATCACCTCCCCCAAAACTCTCCAGGAGATGTTAGTAGCTGCTTCTAGTAAATGGCAAAATGGGGCTCAAATTGGTTGAAGTAAAGAGCACAACACCTTGCCTGGTCCCTCATCCATCGTTTGACTGAGATGTCTCTGCTCCAATCGCTGAGGGAGGTGGTGGCGATTGCGTGGAGTGGGGAACAGGTTTGCTTGGGCGGCCAGGGGAGAAGCACTCTTGCTCCTCCTGGTCCACAAACAGTGCAGGAAAGGCACTTACGTACTCCATGCAGCAGTCCTCAGGTTTAATATCCCACCCGACCCAAACCCACCTGTTTTTGGATGTTAAAATTACCCCATCATTTTCAAATTTTCTTTGCATAATATCCAGCCACATAGATGGAGATTTTAACTTGTTTACAGCCAGTTATGTTGTTGTTTTTTTATACAGCATAGTTTAAAAGTTTAATTCATCACAACCCAAGCCTTAACTTTCATTTTTTCTTCACAGCAATGACTGTTTTCAATAATTGTTGTATAGGAACTTGCAAACTAGGATTTTCTGGGGATTTTTACTGTTTGACATCACTTAGCATTTAAGCAGCCTACAGGAGATAAATTAACTTTGATATCTGGATCATCATCTATTCTTGTTCCATTATAGCAAGAGCATACAGGACAACACAGCCTTTTCTCTACTTTAAATGTCCATACATTTATTTTCCAGACAGTCCTGAGCATGTAAACTATGTGCTAATGATTAATCCAAACTTGAATGTCTATTTATGGAAAGTTACACTTCTCATACAATGCATCAGACAGCTGAACATTCCAACATTGTTCTTATCTTGTGTTATGATCTCTTGACCATCTTGTGCTGGAATCAACTTTTTGAAATTTTTTTCCTTCTTGGATGCATTTAGAACAGGAGTTATTACTTTCCGTGGCTGTGACTCCACTGTGTCTGTTTCTTTTATTTCCGTTTGGCTATCTTGACAATCTGTAAAATCAATGGTACAAAGCACTGAGTGGCACCAAAATACAATAATTGTCAATTAATAAGCTGTGGCATGTGGATACTAATGATTGAGTACTTTGAATCTCTACATTGGAGAATGGGATGTTATCCTTTCTAGTGCTTGGGTTCAGGATGACCCTGCTCCTCTCTGCAATGATTGCTAAACTTTATAGGATTACCCATGACCATATAAATATAAACGGGACGTTCTTCAGATCAGTGGGATTTCAATGTCTATTAAGACGAGGAACTTTAGTTGCCGAGTGAGCCATGCTGTTATTGTTATCTAACCTTTTCTGAAAAATTAATGTAGTCCTGAAATGTCCTTGTTTTGTGTGAACGTGATTTCCGCCACACTTCTGGCAACTTTTCGCCGGCAGAAGGCTGCAGCTACGACAATATTCTGAGTCATGGTCTCGGCTTCAATCACAAACTTTGGTAATGCATTCCCCATGCTCACAACCCTCTTTTTAAAAACATTTCTCCTGCTCTCTGTTCGAAATCTCTTACATTTAATCTTATATCTATGTCCTCTTGTTTTGGATTTCTCAATTACTGGGAATGTTTTGTTCATATATACTCTGTACCATCCCTTCATATTTTTAAACACCTTTATTAAATCTCTCATCCAATGAGAACAGCCTCATTAATCACTCCCAATCAGCTCTAAGTAATTCTGTTGTATGTTATGTGGAGAATTTGTAAAGTTTAATCTTGGGTCTGGGGAGATACTTTGCTGTCCATTTCATCTTTTCCATTTCCATTCCATGCACTATTCTTGAGTAAAGAAGGACACAGATAACCTGCTCTCAAGACTTAACTAATGTGGTCAGCTGTGAGAGGTCTCGAACTTTATATTCCTTTTCGAGAGAATAACTGAATGTCTCCCACCCATGAATGGCCATGATCAGCAACTCACTGTGCAATCATTTAAAATCACAGACCAATGGTGTGACAGGCAATGAATTAGTGCCGAGGCCATTCTTACAATCTGTAACTTCTCTTATATTGTTGTAAATTGATTCAACCCATCACATTAAAAGTCACAGACCAGCTGTGTTTATTTTAAATCTTTGGTCAAATTCACCCATCCAGTAGGGAGCCACGTTTGAAGGGAGTGTTGGTCGGAGTTAGGCCGACTCTTCAACTTACACTCCCTTTGGATGTGGTTCACTGTCAGGAACAACCGATTGGAGAACTCAAGCTTCAGCCCCATTTCTGCCAAAAAGAACATTTAGTACTTTTTAAATCTATAAACTTTTACATTTATAAACATTCCCTTAAATTTACGTGTAAACTTTTATGAAAGCACGAGCTTTAAATTTTCTAATAAATCTTTAATTTAATACATAGGGGGCCCGAAATTGGTCGACGCGTAAGGTTCTCCCATTTCTCAGAGGTATGCCGGTGGTATGTCGTTTCACACAAGCAGCATACCGGCGACACCTAAGAGGACAAAATTGGTCAAAACATTTTCGGCGTTATGTCGGCGGTATGTCAGCGATCTGCATCGGCGGTATTTATCCTAGTAGTCGATCCAGAGCGACTATCTCCTCGATGGCCGGTGTGGCACGGAACTGCGCATACGCACAGTTTTTTCCCATTTTTTTTACACAAGTGTTTTACCTGAAATTTTAGGGGTCAGGGGGTCACCCGCGCATGGCAGTGAGTTGAAGAGGAGGGAGAGAGAGTGGGAAGGAGCAGCAAGCTAGTCGACGGGCAGTTACTTGAAAAAACCCAATCTATTCCTACCAACTAGTAATTCTCCAGTTTGAAGACTAAGAAGATATATTTAATAAAGCAAAAATCATACAAATACAAAGATTATCGCAATGTTAAAAAAGACATCCAAGCGCAGGAGCATCAAAAAGAAGGGGAGGCTGAGGGCACCTACCTCCAATGAGACGGAGTTACCTGTCCTTCTGAAACACATAACAGAGAGGTACTCTGAGCTAATCAAGGGTGGTTGTGGGAAGCCCTCCCCAAATGAGCACAATCAAATATGGGATGAGATTGGGGAGGCTATGTCTTCTAAAAGTACGATGGTACACCGGGGAAAGGTGCCATAAGAGGTGAAACAACTTGGTGAGTGTAGCAAGAGTAAATAATGATTAATGTAATTTCAGTGTCACATGAATGATGTTATTTATCTTAAGATTATGGTGATGTATTCATGCTTTTCAGGCAATGACAAAAGGATCAACGCAGTGCTTTTTGTGTGTGTGTGTGTGTTTGTGCGATGTTAAATGGATTGATGATTTTTACATTGATTTACTTTACTTTCTGCAGAAGAAGACATCTGCAATAGCAGCCGATCAATATCACACAGCGGGAGGACCCACAACCCAGGAGCCTCTTGCTGACATTGAACATAAGAACGTAAGAAATAGGAGCAGGAGTAGGCCATACGACCCCTCAAGCCTGCTCCGCTATTTAATACAATCATAGCTGATCCGATCATGGACTCAGGTCCACTTCCCTGCCCGCTCCCCATAACCCCTTAATCCCTTATCGGTTAAGAAGATCTGTGCCCTGTCCCTGGTTGGGGAGAGCAACCATGCCACCACCAGTATTGGAGCTGACCCACTCACACAAGATAGTAAGTTGAATAAAATGCAGTTTGTGTTGCAGTCCTCTCACGTCATGTAATGTAACTGTAACTGTAATGTTGGCCTGATATAATGTAAGTTTATTGCACTGTAATGTTGACCTCATGTGATGTACTGCAATGTTGGGGAGATGTAACGCATGCATATATGTATTGTATGTCTGCGATATGTAATGCAGTACTGCAGCAGTGGTGGACATTTAAGTAAGACTGCGATAAGACTCTGTACTATGTACTAATGTAACCCTGACCAATTCCCTGGTGCCAAGCTTTTTAAAATATTGATTTGTACTTCCAGACTTGGATGATTCAGACTACAGATGACAGACCCACTGCCTCCACCTCTGGCGTCACCCAGCCCTCTCCTGACACCACTGGCAGAGATGAGGAAGATAAAGAGGAAGAGGAAGAGCCACTGATCCGGCAGCCAGTGGAGGTGGGGGTGGAGACGGAGGAGGATACACCAGTTGCATGTGGGCCAGTTGGAACATCCTCCACCATGGAGTCTGTATTCAGGGGATTCCCCCATGGCTCCACTGATTCTGCTGGACCAAGTGTTGCAGCGCCTTTGCCGCAGCAACGGAGGTTGGTGCAGGAAAGGTCGGTTGCTGTAGGCGTGTACCAGGACATGGTGCATCTATCACAGGCCAGCATCGACATAGATTGAGAGCTGCTCGACCATGACTACAATAGCCACAAACATCAGAGCAGCAGTCGGAGGAAAGGTTGCGTACGATCACCGCGATGGAGCAAACCGCAGACGCCGTCGAAGCCATGCGGCAATTAATGGGATCGGGACATGGTGTGGAATCCCCCGTGCCATAGTAGTCAGATCGACAGCACCCGAGGGTGGGGAGCTGCCTCTTTTCCAGCACTGAAGCCTTACCTTTCACATCACAAGCTTCTCCTGAGGCCCCATTTATTGCGCTTGTAATGTCTGAGCCCCAACGATAGCAACGCCACTCGGGGTGCTGTGCTGCACGCCGATTTAGTACCACCACAGGGAGGTCCATGCCCAGGGGCACTGGGAAAGGGAAGGGCGGAAGTAAGAAAGGGGGGAATAGTCCCAAGGATGGTGTAGCATATGTGCATGGACGGGGCAGAGGGCATGGGCGGGGAAAGTAAAGGGTCTTTTTGTTGTAATTGAAGTTTGATTTGTAAAAGTTTATTAAAGTTGTAAAATATTTGTTTTGAAGTTGTTATTAAAGTTGTTAAAGTTTTGTTAAAGTTATTATTACAGTTGTTTTATAAGTTTACAAATTTTTTAAATTGTTGTATATTTTTTACATTTTTACATCAACATTTCAATTGAATTTAAGCACTTTTGTGTTAAACTTTTGGGGTAACAGTTATCTGGATCCCAAAACGCAGCACTCCACATTCAAGCAAAGCGTTCATTTATGAGTTGCTGACATAACAATTTTGCAGTGGCATACGCTCTGCATGCCCTCCGCTGTGGTGTTGGGGGGGAAGGGAGTGGCGGTGGTGCCATGGGTTCATCTGGAAGCTCCTCATCATGCTCCTGCCCCTCATTGTCCTCTTCTTCCTCCTCCGTCCCCTGCACTCTCTCCTCAGGTGGTTCCCCTGTGGCAATTCCTGTCCCCGCATGATTGCTAAATTATGCAACATGCAGCACACCACTGTGAACTGAGCAACCTGCTCAGAGTGGTATTGCAGCCTGCCTCCTGAGTGGTTCAAGCATCGAAAGCGCTGCTTCAGCACTCCAATTGTCTTTTCAATTATGATACGTGTGGCTATATGGCTCTTATTGTATCGTTGTGAGGGTTCTGTGTGAGGGTTCCGCAGGGGGGCCAAGAGCCAGATGACGAGGCCGTATCCTTTGCCGCCCAGCATCCATCATTTACCTTGTGGCTCAGGCTTGAAAAGGTTAGACAGAGTGCTCTCCCGCAAGCTGTGCACATCATGGATGCTTCCTGGAAAGTTGGCATTCACTGTCATTATCTGCTGTGTATGGTCGCATATGAGCTGCACATTGAGGGAGTGAAATCCCTTATGGTTTCTGTACACCTCCGCCTCCTGTAATGGTGCTCACAGGGCAATATGGGTACAGTCAACAGCATCCTGCACCTTGGGAAAGCCGGCAATGAATGCAAATCCCAAAGCCCTGTCACTCTGTGCCTCCCTGGTTATTGGGAAGTTTATAAATTCCATCCGGCGTGCATACAGTGCTTCGGTTACCTGTCAAATGCAGCGATGAGTAGCGTACTGAGACATACAACATATGTCCCCAGCTGATGCCTGAAAAGACCCATATGCATAAAATGAAAGTGCCGCAGTCACCTTCATCTCGACAGAGTGCAGTAATGTTGCTGGTACTGGACTGCAGGTCTACCTTAATGAGCTGGCATATCTCAGTGATGACCTCTTTTTGGAAGCACAGCCTTCGGACACACTGTCGATCGGCCATGTCCAAGTTTGAACACTTCTCCCTGAAGATCCTTTGTGAATAAGGCCTCCTCCTCCTCCTCCTCATCAACATTCTGCGACCTCTTTCATTACCCTTATTACTAAGCTGAATAAACTTCCTCACATCTGGTTCCTCCATTAGACAGTTTATCAGCGATACAGGCTGAGATAATACAGGCCCCATTCTTGATAAAATTATAACTAAAATGCCTTTCTATCTTAATAAGTTGCTCAGTAATAGTAAATATACCTTTTCCATTCAAAATTGCACTGTAAAATCAGTTTACCTCAGAAATACAGAGCTTCTGCTTTAGTTCCCAATTTGCAAAATGGCGGATCCATGCACTCCGCCCATTCCCACCCACTTACCACCACGTAAAACCACCTTTTCCAGGACAGTACGCAGCTCCGGTGGTATGTCAGTGGTATAAGATGAAAATCGGAGTTTTTGGGCGGTACGCGGGCAGTAGGGGGCGGTATGTCGACCAATTTCAGCCCCCTAGAGTTGTCAGCTCCAGAAGGAGGCATTCCTGGAGTTTGTTCTGATGTTCTGATCACATGACATCTGATCACAGGACTTCTACAAAGATTATTGCATTCACCTTATAAAGGGGATCCCTATAGCTGAGTGTCTTTGCATGTGGTCTTGTGCCAACAGCTACTGTGTGAAAAGCTCCAAGAACTACGAGGCATCCAGGAGCTGGCAAAGAGGGGAGACCAAGGGTGGAGAAGAGGGGAAACTGAGGGCAGGGAGTGGGGAAATGGAGGATGGGGAAGAGGGGAAATCACAGGTGGGGGAGCGAAAGGTGGGAGGAACTTTGATTGCACCAGTAACTAATGGTAACTCACTGAAATTGCACAGATATTGAATAGTAACGCTGGTAACACTCAGATTTCCCTCATAACCAATAGCAATACAACAACTCACAGAGTGAGTAATAGGTGTAATGCCCCTGTATCCTACCTGTAATTAGTAGTAATCCTATAACCTATTGATATTCACCCTGAAACAATGGCCAGAATCCTCTGCACCGCAGAAGGTGCGGTGAAGCTTCCTGATTTTAACAGGCCCTTCTCTCTCCAGATCTCCTTGGACTCTGCTTTGGACTCTGGTTCCATGTGAAGGTGACAATTCTCAGCTGGCAACCTCAGTCAGAGCTAATATGTACTTAGATTTCACATGTCAAAACCGGCCTGTACAGATCGACCTAAACCAAAGCGAGACACTGCACATAGAGCTCGGTGTTTCTCACTTCTCACAGGACACATCCTCCTAAACACACCTCAGCACCCTGACTCAATAAAGGAGAGTTTTCATAGAATTATAGAAATTATAGCACAAGAGGAGGCCATTAGTTCCAGGATGCTGGTGCTCCCTACTGAAACCCCATTCTTTCCAGATCCTTTTATATTCTTCCTTTTCAAATATTTATCCCATACCCTTTTAAATTAAGTTTTAGTCTCTAACTTAATCACCACATTTGGTGAAGGATCCTATAGTCTAATAGCCCTCAGCTCAAGAAGCTTCCTCCTGCCTACCTCTTGGTTCTTCCAGTGAGAATCCTTGAGGTGGGGGGCAAAATTGGGCTCCTTTGAGCCTCCCCTGCAGCATCACCAGGCGAAAACACCGACAGCTGCAGGAGGCATGCATCGGGTGGCCAGCTGCTTCAAGGGCGATACTTAAAGGCGAGGTGGCTCAGGTAAGTAAACAAAAAACTTACTTCTCTCTTGCAGGTTTTTTCGCGGGTTCCTGCCCGCAATTGATCGGGCGGGATCATGGCTGCCGTCATGGAGAAGGTAAGCCTTTTTTCCTTTGCAGAGCTGACAGCTGTAATGTCTGTAAGCTTGTAATGTTTGTAGCTCCACACTGTGGATGTGGACATATTGTGTACTGCAAGTGCAGGGTTAATAATAAACAGAACTAGGCAGATTCCGGAGATTTCGGAGAGAGCTGCCTGCCATGTTAGAAAGCTGTGTGTGCTGTGCTCTGTGAAGATATCACATTTGGCGACGGAAGATCAAGCTTAAATTTTGTTGGTGAAGGATTCAGCCAGCCGACAGAGAGACTTTGGAAGTTTCTGTCTTTGGAAAAAAGCTACAAAATCCGAGGTAAAATACAGCACACGGTGTGAACAGCTAGAGAGTAAAATGGCAGATGTATTGGGACATTTAAGAGAATATAGACACAATTGGGAATGTTTTAAAGTGTATGTGGATCGGCAAGAAATGTATTTCATTGCAAATAACATAATCGAAATTCCAGACAATGCAGTCCAGAACCGGGCTGTGTTGGAACGTAAAAAAGCGATCTTCTTATCGGAGGCAGGTCCAACATTGTATGACACTCTTGTAAATCTGCTTGTGCCCGACGAGCAAAAGGACACGACGCTGAAAGAGATTTTAACGAAGCTGGAGCAGCACTATAACCCCAAACCATTAGAAATTGCTGAAAGCTATCGTTTCGGGATTCGGAATCAATATGCTGATTAAAGTATCAGTGATTACATCGTAGCATTAAAGAAGCTATCGATGCACTGTAATTTTGGAAGCTTTTAAAAATGATCATTGCGGGATCATTTTGTTTGTGGGGTGAAAAATGATGTGATCAGAAGGAAGTTATTGACGATGGATGACTTGAATTTTGAGATTGCTTGTCAGACAGCGAGGTTGATGGGCATGGCCGAACAATATTCCCGATAATTAAATAATGATTACGGTCAGTCAACTGAGGTAAATCACCTGCAGGTTCAAAGTAAAAGACGGGCATGGCCGAAAGTGTCAGAAACTGGAAATTCTATCGGAGCGTCGAAGTCATGCAATAGGTGCTTAGGACAACACATTGCTCAAAGTTGTCCATACGTGAAGGCAGAGTGTTTCTTCTGCAGGAAGACTGGGCATCTTGTGAAGGCATGCCGACTGAAGGGTAAACCAGCTTTTAAAGCTATGAGTCCAGAGTTCAAAGCTATGAGTAGAAATCCAAAGAGACTACATAGCATGGAAGAACAACAACAGGACGAGGAGATGTTAGAGTTACACGTCATCAGGAGCACGAAGTTAATGGACAGCGATTCGGAAAGCATCAAAATCCACATAGAATTTGCGGGATTCAAGATACCAATGGAAATTGAGTGTAGTACCAGAGTCACTATACTGCAACAAATTGCGTGATTTCCAACTGGAGAAATCCAAGATAGAGCTGTGAGGCCACTCAGGAGAGAAAATTCCTGTGGTAGGTCATATCACCGTACCGGTGAAAAATAAAGATCAATTTCAGAACTTGCCTCGAATAGTAGTGAAAGGAGACAAGCCTGCCATACTCAGAAGAAATTGGTTGAGCTCACTGAAGCTGGATTGGAGTAAGATTTTCTGTGTGGAAGCGAGGTTTTCATCAACGGATGAGGTTATCAAGAAGTATCCGAAGGTGTTCTGCGAAACGGGCAGTCCGATCCAAGGCTTCAAGGCGAATGTCAGGGTACAGAAGGACGCTAGATCGGTTTACTACAACCCACTTTCTGTACCATATGCACTCAAGGAGAAAGTTGAGCAAGAACTAGAGACTGAGAACATTATTTGTAAGATAGATCAATGTAATTGGGCTATACTCATTGTTGTTGTATCTAAGTCCAATGGTAAGTTAAGATTGTGTGGTGATTATAAAGTAACCATAAACCAGGTTCCAGAGGGTAATGTCCCCAACACAATGGCGAATATAGAAGATTTGTTCACAACACTGACAGGTGGTCAGATCTTCTGAAAACTGGATCTTACGAATGCCTACTTACAGCTTGAACTAGATGAGGAGTCCAAGTCATGTTTGACTATAAATACTCATCTAGGCCTATATCAATTTAATAGGCTATCGTTTGGAGTGTCTTCCGCCCCTGCCATATTCCAAGGGGTGATGAACCAGATGTTGCAAGGTATTGAAGGGATAGTATGTTATTTGGATGACATACTAATTTCAGCACCAAATAGGCAAATTCGTAATAACATATTGAATGAAGTCCTCAAACGGCTAGAGAAGCACAGAGTACGAGTGTCTGCTCGTAAGTGTGAGTTATTTAAAAACTCAGTAGAGTACTTAGGGTACAGAGTAGACAAAGGTGGTTTACATCCAACCATGGAAAAATTGGATGCAATTAGAAATGCACCCACTCCCAGGAATTTCACTGAACTTCGTTTATTCTTGGGTCTTTTGAACTATTATGGGAAGTTCCTACCAAATTTGGCGACATTATTACATCCACTGAATGAACTTTTGAAAAAACAGGTCCATTGGAAGTGGTCAAAAGAATGCGATACAGCATTCAAGGAGTGTAAAAGCAAATTGGTAGAGAGCACCATGTTATGACATATCTAAGGAGATTAAGCTAGCATGTGATGCCTCTCCGTATGGAGTTGGGGCAGTAATCTCTCATGTATTATGTAGTGGGGAGGAGAGACCAATTGCTTTTGCTTCACGCACTCTCAGTGCCAGTGAGAGTCATTATGCGCAAATTGAAAGGGAAGCTTTTGCATTAATTTTTGGAGTCAAGAAGTTTCACAAATACTTGTATGGTCGTAAGTTTACCATCGTTACGAACCATAAGCCCCTAACAGCAATCCTCCATCCAAACTCCCCAGTTCCAACATTAGCTGCAGCCCGAATGCAGAGATGGGCTTTGATTTTGTCAGCATATACATATGATATTGAATACAGATGATCAGCTGATCACAGTAATGCTAATGCAAAGTCTGGATTGCCTTCACCATCACAAGTTAAACCCGATAGGGAGGAAGTGTTTTATTTTTCATACATTGATGAACTGCAAGTTACAGCTGAAGAGATTGGTAGAGCAACCAAACGTGACCCAGTGATGTCAAACGTGGATGAGTATATTGCAAATGGATGGCCAAACTACACATCCATTCTTCATTCGTTGGAATGAATTATCAGTCGATAAAGATTATATCGTGTGGGGTGCAAGAGTGGTTATACCAAATAAATTCAGGTCCAAATTATTAGGAGATCTTCATGACCAGCACCTGGGAATGTGCTTGACCAAGAGTTTTGCACGCAGTTATTTATGGTGGCCAGGTCTTGATAAAGATATAGAGTACATCGTGAGTCAGTGTACGACATGTCAATCGGTAAGCAAGCAACCACCACCAGTACCTTTACAGCCATGGAAATGGCCTCCCAGGGTGTGGCAAAGGCTACATATTGATTTTGCTGAGTTAGAAGGACAACAATTGTTCATTGTGATTGATAGCCATTCGAAGTGTGTTGATGTGTTTCCAATGTGTAAAATAACAATAAGTAAAACATTGGACATTTTACGAAAATTATTTTCTTCATTTGGCCTCCCTGAAGAGATTGTTTCAGATAATGGACCACAATTTTGTTCAGAAGAATTTGCACAATTCACGAGCAAAAATGGTGTGAAACATACCAAGGTTCCACCATACCATCCTGCTTCGAGTGGTGCAGCAGAGCGTACTGTACAAATTGTAAAATGTGCCCTCATAAAACAAATGTTAGATCCAAATCCAAGGAAATGACAGTTGACATCGGATCACAAATTGGCTAATTTTTTGATTACATATCGAAATACTACTGGTAGAACACCAGCAGAGTTGTTTCTCAAACGACAGTCTCGAACCAAATTCTCGTTGTTAAAGCCAAATTTGGCACAGTCCGTAGAAGAGACACAATTCAGACTGAAAGAGAATCATGATAAAGGTGGAGTAAAAGAGAGAAGTATGAAATTAAACCAGAAGGTGAGAGTGAAGAACCATCACCATAAATGGTTAAAGTGGTTACCAGGAAGAATGGTGAAGATATGTGGTCCTCGCACATATTTGGTAAAGATGTTTGATAATGGACAAGTTAGGTTTGTTCATATTGATCATATTTTACCTACAGACATGGAAGGAGTTGAAGGTGGGAATGAGTCAATTATTTCTGACACATTAGATAGTTTTGATATACCAGTAGCAAATCCTA